>NW_027397063.1:112077888-112127094 GCF_003265705.2 Callorhinus ursinus
AAAAAGAAAAAGAAGAAGATAGCAGGAGGGGAAGAATGAAGGGGAGTATGTCGGAGGGGGAGACGAACCATGAGAGACGATGGACTCTGAAAAACAAACTGGGGGTTCTAGAGGGGAGGAGGGTGGGGGGATGCGTTAGCCTGGTGATGGGTATTAAAGAGGGCACATTCTGCGTGGAGCACTGGGTGTTATGCACAAACAATGAATCATGGAACACTACATCAAGAAAAAAAAAAAAAAAGAAAGAAAGAAACAGACTGAGGGTTCTAGAGGGGAGGGGGTTGGGGGGAGAGGTTAGACCGGTGATGGGTATTAAGGAGGGCATGTATTGCATGGAGGACTGGGTGTTATATACAAACAATGAATCATGTAACACTACATCAAAAACTAATGAAGTATTGTATGGTGACTAACATAACATAAGCAAATTTAAAAAAAAGAAGTAACTCTTAAATGAAACCCATTTGCCATCCCTCTCCTAGGAGAAGTGGTGGACAATGGGTGGGGGGTGTGGGGGTCTATGGAATGCAAAGAACATTATATATCCAGCCTAGGTATCTATGCTGAGAATGTAGGGCAAGATGAAGATAAATAAGATTGTCCTCAGGAGTGTTGGTAATAAATCTGTTTTAAGAAAAGGAAGAGAGGAAGCATGAATAAGGACATAAAATCAGCTTTTTACTCTTATAGCTTGGGCCTAACAATCTTAGAAATGGTTTTTGAGACAGATCATAATCATAATGCAATGAACCTTCATGCCTCTGTCTTGAAATTTTAGAATCCCTTGACTTAAGGGTGGTTCCATGACTGTGGGCATCATTGATAGTGGGCACTTAGCAAATGCATAATGAATTGGATTGAAGGTATACTTGCATAGTGGCTATTATCCTCTAGGGTTTTCCAATGTAGCAAGCAAACAATTCCTAGGCAGACTCAGGTTGCTCTAGACCCAGCCCCTGGCTTTGGGAGAAAGCAAGGACATTAAGCTTTTGAATATAATTTGCATGCTCTTTTCTCAAAGATGAATCCCTAACTAGGTATAATTTATCATTCCTATTCAAATGTTCAGGAAACCTGAACCTGCCACTTGGAACAGGAGGCAACTTCTGATTTCCTCCTAGGCCTGCTCCTCACCTCAGGGCACCATATCTTGGAAAAGGGCACCATTATTGCTGTTCAAGCAAAAACCCCGGGAGGGCCCTTGATTCCTTTTTTTCTCTAAACCAACAGTCCTTCCATATCCACACATAAACCATCAGCAGGTTCTGCCATTTCTACATCAACATGATAGAATGTGGAACTTCACGTGGAACTTCACGTGGAACTTCACGTGGAACTTCAGGGGCGCCTGGTGGCTCAGTTGGTTAAGCGTCTGCCTTTGGCTGGGGTTATGATCCTGGGGTCCTGGGATCGAGTCCCGCACTGGGCTCCCTGGCTCAGTGGGGAGCCTGCTTCTCCCCCTCCCCCTCCCTCCGCCTGCCACTCCCCCTGTTCATGTGCTCTCTCCTCTTTGTCATATAAATAAAATCTTTTCAAAAATCCTTAAAAAAAAAAATGTGGAACTTCTCTTCTCCCACCTGCCAACCTCCCATCCCCAGTCAATATCATCTCTTGCTTGAAACTCTGCAAGAACCCTCTGATTTGCCTCCGTGTTCACTCTTCTCCCCTATAATCCCTTTTCTACAGAGCTTCCAGAGTGATGGTTTCAAAAAGAAAATCTGATCATAAAACAGGCTATGGCCATTTCTTCTTAGAGCCTCTTGAGGTTGCCCACCATACTTAGGATAAAATTCAAACTTCTTCCTATGATGTATAAGATCATTCCTGACTCATCCCTCCACCACTTCTCCTCACCCACTCCGCCCTGGCCACAGTGGTTTCCTTTTTATTCCTCAGATTTACCAAGCTCAGTCCTAGCTTGGGGTATCTGCACTAGCTCTTCCCTCTGCCTGAATGCTTTTCCTGCTATGGCATGACTCACCCCTCCTCATCATTCAGCTCTCAGCTCAGACTTCAGAGAACCCCTTCCAGAAAACCTCATCTCAAGTATCTTCTCACTGCCCAACTCATCCTATCACACCTTGATTCTTTCCATGACAATTATCACACCTGAAATGACCTTTTGTAAGTCTTGACTTTTTCATTGTCTATTTGGCCCCTCTGGAATAGAAACCCTGAGAGCAGGGACCTTATCTGTTTTGTCCATCACTCTTTCTCCAGAGCTTAAACAGTGTCTGGCCCATGGGAAGCACCAATAAATACGTGCAAAGTCACTGAATGAACTATCACCCATCATAACTGTCAGTGGGATTAGAAAAGTGTCTTTTGGACACCAGCCTCCTTCTTCTTATTCTGCCCTTTCCTAGCACAGCTCAGCTCCCTCTGGGAAGCCCCTTTCCCAGCAGGATGTTTCTCTCATCTCCCATGCTGCCATCACTGTCCTATGTTCCACCCTCTGTATTGTTCCCAAGGTACCAGTGATGAATCATGCTCAGACCCTCTTCATTTCAAGGCTTTTATTTTTGTGCAGAGAGAATCTTAGAACTTTAAAGGTCTTTTAACCTCCAAAGAATGAGGCTCTCCAAGAAGGAATTCAGGGGTGAGGTAATGATTTTGAGAATGGATTTACCTGTGCCTTGATTTCCTTTTTAATCGCATCCCCCCAAACACACACAGGTGCACCCAGCCCTCATAGCTCTTTTCATAGCACACATGGTCTGAGCTGGTGGAGACCAGTTAGCAGAGCCTATCCCAGTACTATAGGGGGAAGTCCTGCTCTTCACCACTGCTGGGCAGAATGCTGAAGCTCCAAGCCAGAGCTCTTGCCAAATTCCTACCATAGGTAGGTGACTCTAGCCCTGAGGAGTGACAGTCAAGGCAGAGCATCCCCATGGTTTTGTGTAGGGTGATTTGTTTTTTTAACTGCCTGGCAGCCTGTTGTATTCCCTGTGCCAATGAGTGCACCTGCTCCTCTACCCCTCCGTCTTCATAAAAGAGCTTCTGCCTACACAGTCTGAGCAACAGGGCCCAGAAATGAAGCTGAGAGGAGCCATGCAGGAAGCAAGGTGCCAGGACCCTTTCTCTCAACAGTGGAAGCTGGAACCTCATCTCCTCCTCTACAGGAGTTTAACAAGCCCCACACTGTGCCCGGGCATGAAATTCCAAAATCCTCCTAAAGCAAGCTCTCTGAGGCACCACATAAACCAGGCAGGCACCCAAGCTCCACAGCCAGTGTGGCTCCAATCACAGGTAAATTAGGCCCCTTTGGGATCCTCTGAGCTGAAGTTAGTGCATGTGGGGACAAACCTTGGCTTCAGGGCTTGTCCCTGGGGCTTGTGCATAACAGGTTCTTTTTAAGTATCTCTTCGATTCATGAAGCATTTAGGTCTAGGATATGTAGATTATTTCCAACTCCCCTGAGCATGGAGTAGGAGAATATGGGATTTCCTTAAGTACAAGGGAAAGGAACTAGCTGTAAAGTAGACCTTTAGGATATGGGGGCTGCTTACTCCTGAGGGGTTGATTTTCATCTAACCAAAAATAACTTGCAAAATGGCTTACACCCACAAATAAGAACAGACTAATGGAATGTGAATCCCCACTGCCCATGTACACAATGTTGTCCATAAGTAACAAATTCATTTAACAAATACTTATTTATATAGTAACTATGGCATGGGGGGAGGGGCTTTGCTAGGTATTAGAGGTACAGCACTATGTAGTTAGACTAGTAATTATTTTTTAAGATTTTATTTATTTATCTGAGAGAGAGGGAGAGAGAGAGCGAGCATGAGCAGGGGTAGGGGCAAAGGAGCAGAAGGAGAGGGAGAAGCAGACTCCCCACTGAGCAGGGAGCCCATCCATCTCAGACCAAGCAGAGCTTGATCCCAGAACCTTGAGATCGTGACCTGAGCCGAAGGCAGACGCTTAACTGACTGAGCCACCCAGGAGCCCTGTTAAACTAGTAATTAAATTGGGGTAAGTGCTAAAAAAAAGTAGAAGATCCTACGAGGATATATGGCAGAGGGAAGTGACCTATTTGAGGTTGCTGAAGGGACCACCATTCAAAAGTGACAGATAGGTGAGGTGAGACCTGAAAGCTGAGAGGGATGGAAGAATGCTCCAGAAGAGAGAACTGCAATGGAAGAGACTCTAAGACAAGCCTGAGTGTGGTCCACCAGAGAAACAACCATAGAACTAATGTGTGTGATGGGGAGGCAAGGGATGGCTTCATGCTTGGAGAAGCTCCCAATAACCGAAATTGAGACGAGGATTCAGAATTCTAACTATGTGATTAGGTAGCTCAGATGTAATTTTGCAGAAACTTCAGAAGGCGGGGGTCAATAAGGAATCCACTTTTGCAGGTGTTTAGGAGGTGGGGCTGGACCTCGCTGGCTCTTGCACGATGAGCTAGAGAGGCAAAGAGCTGAAGGAAGATCAAAAACCTAGATATCCCCCATCTTCCTCCCTTCTCTCTCATCTGTTAATTCGTGTTTTACCATGTCTACATAGTGCCCCTCATGGAAATGTCTCTTCCATCCCCACTGCCAGGCCAGGCCCAGCCCCCGTCACTGCTCTTAGTGTTTGTGGCAACTGCCTCCAACCGTCTCTCGTACTGTACCCTCCAAAGCATCCTCGCTGCTGCAGGCAGAGTACTAAAACACAGATCAGACCACGCCTGCTTCCCTCCTTCCTGGAGCTCCCATCACCCTGGATATAAAGATCACACTCAGCCTGGCACACAGGCTTTTCACTTTGTAATCTCTACTTGCTCTGACTCCCACTCATTGCCTAATCTCCCCTTAAGTTTCCTGTGCATGCCCTGCTCTCTCTCCAGCCCTGCCATAAGCTTCTCTCCCACCATTTGCTAGGAGCTCTGGGGGATTTGCCACTCTTCCTACATGACCTCGTTTTATGGGCCAAGGGTATCGCCAAGCCCCTCACTTTCAGCTGCAACCACTCACAGATCACTTTTGCACACTGCTTATAGGCAAACTCTCCTGAAGCTATGTAGATTTGTAAATGACTTTTCCAAAAGTTTCCTGCTCCATCTGATCTTCTGAGGCCAAGTAGTTAAATGTTGCCCAAGCACTTACTGAGCACCTGCTATGTTTCCAGGCCCGTGTCAACCACCAAGTGAGGCAGAGGGCCAGGCACAGATCTTGCATTCATCACAATGTAATGTCAGTGACATCACCACAAGGAAGGAGGACTGTTCTAAGAAAGTGTGGGAGATGCCATGTAAAGCTAGATCAGTACTGTATGTTTGACCATACTGTTGCCATTCTTTTGTTGTTGTTATAAAGTTTTCTGCAGGTTAAACCCTATACTTTGTGCTGGGAACTGTACCATGCTGTTGCAAGCTGAATTTCCTGGGAAGCAGACCCTAAGACTGCGTTTACTGGATATGATGTTTCTTTAGGAGTACCCTTGCTATCAACAGCTATAGAGGAGAGGAGGAAGCAGGAAGGGCAGTGGGAGAAGGGAAGCTGTGATGCAGGCTCAACAAACCCCAGTGATGCTCTAGAGTTTGAATGGCCCTTTCCAGGTTGTCCTGGGCTGGTCTGAGATGGATGCGTCTTTACACTCTTGAATTCATCAGTCCCTGCATGGGGGCCACCCTAGGAAAGGGATTAACTTTGGGCAATGCCCCTCCCTGCAGCTGCAGCAATGCCGAAGGGGCTGACAGCTGAAAGCTGTTTCTTCCAAGACTTCTCCCAGCATCTGGGGCAACTGGTACTTTACTGAAAGGGGGTCTAGGTAGCACATTGCAGGGTTCACTACACAGCTGCATTCCAAGTTTCACTTTGAAAACTTATGACGACCCAAGATGTAGATATTGTCTCCATTTTACAGATGAGAAACAGGCATGGAGAATATCATGTGACCAAAGTAGCACATGCTGGATTTGAACTCAGTTATGGTTTCACAGCTTATGCAGTGTTCATTCCTTCCAAGCAAGTGGGGAAGGCCTTACCTGTGTCCCCACACCTACCATAGACAGAGCACACAACAGACCATGATTCATTGAAATAACCAGATCAGAAGGTAGAAGCAGTATGCTCAGGTCAGTCTGGGTGTGAATGAAGTGTGCCACCATGTGTACCCACCTGTACCCACTTTGTAACTGGGACACTGCCTCATCCTAGGTTATATTCAGGACCCTAGGAGGTGGTACCGAGGCTAGGACTAATGAGGTTGTCTAATTTAACCAATAAAAATATAGGATACCCAGGGCACCTGGGTGGCTCAGTTGGTTAAGCGACTGCCTTCGGCTCAGGTCATGGTCCTGGAGTCCCGGGATCGAGTCCCGCATCGGACTCCCTGCTCAGCGGGGGGTCTGCTTCTCCCTCTGACCCTCCCTCCTCTTGTGTTCTCTCTCTCTCTCTCATTCTCTCTCTCAAATAAATAAAATCTTCAAAAAAAATAGGATACCCAGTTAAATTTGATTTTAAAATAGACAATAAATGATTGTTTTAGTATAAGTATGTCCATACAATATTTGGGACATGCTCCTACTAAAAAGTCATTTGCTGTTTATCTGATGTTCATATTAACTGTGTGCCTGGTATTTTGTCTAACAACCCTGCTCATGGTGAAGTGGAATCCCTATTCTCAAGATGATTTCAGTGACATAAAAGTTTCCTCAGACCATTCTTTCTCAGTTTGAAATCCATTTTCCTGTACCCAAAGTGTTTCACTGCACCGTTAAAGCTCATGATTATTGTGCCAGCACCTCTGGGACAGTGGACCCATGAACTATAGTTATTCACCCTCAGGATTTTACTGAGAGCGGGTTTGGGGGAATATGCGCAAGAGAACACAGATAGAGACGAGGGATGGCCAGAAGTGGACAATACTAAGGGGGTGGAGGGCTCAGGATGAGAAGAAAGGGCTCATGGTGTGTGGGGTAGCCTTATGAGCTTCTCTATTGATTTCAGTCAGGCTCTGGGAGAAGGATTCCAGTCTTTTAGGATTGCTCGACAAAGGATTGCCTCTCTCTGGCTTGGAGGGTAACACTCCAGCTGCTCCATCCCCCCAATGAGCCCCTGTCCACCAGCAGGAAGTTGTACCCATGACTTGCTTATGGGCCACCAAGTGGTGTAGTCCCACCACATGTGGAACAGACCCAGGTATTTCAAACTCCCAGCTCCACACTCACAGTCTCTTCATCCTGTCATTGGCCTAGAACTTGGAAGTTTCTTAGCAGGTCTGTGATGAGAAAATGGTATAGAGACAATCAAAAATGTCATCACAAGTGACCCGAACTTCTTTGTCTCCCAACTTTCCAGATGAGCCATTCCCTTTTATTACCTAGAGATTCATAAAAATGCATAAGTGAATGCAAAAGCTTAAATAGTTTTCTTTTAGAAGTTTGGCACTAACTACATTAAACAAATTCCCTCAGCCCTTGGACAAGAAGCCATTAGATATGGACTATTACTTGCCATTATCATTACATTCGTGGGTCATTATGAAAAATAAAAGTTCTAATCAGCATGAACATTTATAAAGTGCCATGATGGGAAATATGCCAGGCTGGGCTGTCTCAAATACCCAAACGAAACACAGTGAGTAATGACTTTGAACAAAAAAAAAGGTTGAGCACAAAGAATCACTTGAACAAATCCCAAAGTCATTAGCAATTAAAGGCTTTACGAAAAAAGAAGTCCACCCCCACCTCACCAGCTAAGTGAGCTCTCTGAGCTCTCCTTGGTGCCCTGTGACAAGAATTGCTGTCTTTACCTTCCTTACCCAGCCTCCAACTGGAAGCGGAGGACTTTCTGTGGTCCTCACAAAGTTCTAGGCAGCTCCAGGGTTCCTCAGACATAGCCCAGGGACCATAGTGGGTGGTAAGGAGCAGCTGCACAAGCAGTGTGGTAGACCCTGCACCCCTGCTTTAATCCTGTCCTTTCCCATGCATCTGTTTGCTTTTACCATGATCCTCTTTATGAGTTCCAAATGTTTCTGGAATGACCTTCATTTGTTTCCCTGACACGCGATGATTTTAAAGTGACCAAGCTACCTACTTACCATGTTGCAGGGACCCTGTCACATCTATGGGGAGTGTGGGTCAATCACACGGCTAGACTTTGGAGCTGGCACCAGGGCTGGGTCCTTGGCCACAGGCTGGATCAGGTGGGACAGTTACCCTACGGTGGCCAGAAACAGACTGAATCAGGCAGCAAAGGGCAAAGTGTGCAAGCAGTTGGGCAAAGGGACCATCAGAGAAGCTGAACCATTCCTAGGACCCAGGACTCCCTAAAGGGTGGGCCTATGTGTGGGGCTACAAGCAAGGACCAAGGTGCCCATAAGATAGGAAAGTCATCTTAGAAGGCTTGGCCTCACGATGCCTCCATCCTCCTCTGGGATGCTCTCCTTGACTTCCAAGGGTGAGTGGCTCACTCCCCAGGGGACCTCACTGGGCCCCGTACAGACTCCTATCTGAGTACATGGAAGTAGTCTTGTTGTACTTCTTGTTTCCATCTATTAGACTGTGGCCTCTGCTAAGGAAGGGTCATGTCCAATTCAGCTCACCTATTCATCCTTCCATCCATTCACTCATTAATTCACTCAACAGATTGAGAGTCGACAAGTTCCTTTCAGAGCGTCAGGTGTGTACTTTGTCTCTGTATATTGAGCACCTGCAATAGAGCCTGCTACCTAGCAAGTACTAAATAATGTTGATGAATAAATGCACAGATGACTGTGGAAGTGTTCTGCAAGGAGGGCTGCATTCCCAGGTCGTGCTATTGCTGGAGGGCTGGAAGGAGGTGGTGCAGGAAGAAGGAGTGGATGATGTCATTGTCATTAGTCTCAGGTTCTAAACTTACTTAAATATTCCAACTGCCCAGCAAGGTTTCCCTCACTGTTCCATTCTAGCACATGAAAACTCTTATTCCCAGTGCTATTACTCTTCCGGATTAAGGTATTTTCTTCAGTGTTGCTAGTAATATGTTTACTAGATTACTTTTGCTACTTTGTAGATGCAACACAATTTCTTTCTAGTTTTCTCTTCCCCTAGTTGAACTTCCTCTGAATTACCTACCTGCTTTATTTATCAAAACCTCAAGGAGCCTTAGGGGAGGAGAAGTGCTCCCTGTTGGTCTGCGTGGCACTGCCTCCTCCATGAAACCCCTTCATTTCCCTTCCCCAGGAGCTGCTCACTCTCCAGCCTCGTCTGAATTACCTAGCCCTCCTGCTTTTCAGAGACACCCTAACAACACTTTGCTGAGCTTTTGCTATTTCTATAATACCCTTTTCCTAATAAAAACAACCTGCATCGCACACTGCATTTTAACTACAGTTAAACTCCTCCTCCCTTATCACGTGTTCAGCAACTTCAGGGCAGCCCAGTTATTGTAAGTTATTATACGCTTAGCTGAACTTATTAAATTCCACTTGTCGCCAGTTTTGTTTATTTTCATTTCTGTAATGGATTCTGTGCCTCTTTGTATATAGTTTTCAACAGACTTTCTAAACCCGCAGGGAGGGTAGGAAATTATACCTCACCAGGCAGTGACACGTGGGCTTGGGGGGTCCTGGGGGCAGGTCTTCCCAAGTCTGCACAATGGCCAAACCACATGTCCAGGTCCCTCCCAGAAACAAAAGAGGCTTCTTATGGAAAAGCGTTTTTGAAACGGCAGGCCATCGTGGTGGCTGGGCCATCTCACTCACGGACAATGGTTTTCATCAGCAGAATGTTTTATAACACCATCTGCCCCACGTGGGTGGGTTGTGTCAGAAAGATCATTCTACCAGCTCCAGGAATGATATTCTTTGAACCCAAAAAACCTTCCTGTGCTTGGAAGAGGCACTGGAATCTTGCCTGGAGCTTGTTAAACTGCAGAGGTTTGATCAGAACATGCAGACAAAGCTGGAAATGCATTACAGTTTGCTACCAGGGCCCTTGGGCTGGAGGCTGGGGCTGGAGCAGCCCTGGGCAAGGTGCTGTTTGAGCATGAGCCTCAGTAGTGGGAAGCAAAGCTGCATTTCCCACCACACACCAGTGTCCTTTGAGACAGTTGAGAGAGATTTCTTCTAAGTAGTCCCTGGGGAAGCCTATGCACTTATTCCAATGATTCAGCCTTGCTAGAACCATTTGGAGAGCTTCTCTCTGAGAACTGCCTTGAGAAGCTATGATCCTTCCAGCAAATGCTTCACACGGCCCATATGTGCTGTGCAGAGCAACTGATTGATGCCCTTATTTCTTTTAGAAACCCTATGTCCTTAGGAATCATTTTCTCTCATATGTGGATCAGAAGACATTAGGCACAGAGACGTTGAGGTCTCCCCACAGCTCCCTGACTCCTGTGGGCCAGAGAAGGAATCTGAAATCACATTTCTCTCATGTCATAGCCCAAACTCTGTCCACCTACTCATGCTTCCTATTTATAGCTGTCTAAAGTCACTGAATAAACATTTACTGAGGTGACACCATGTGCCAGATGCTCTGCTAGAAGCAGAGTTACAGAGGGTTTAGTAAAAATATGTCCTCTCATCTAAAAGAAATCACAGTGTGGGGGAAAATCCCGTAACTCAACTCCTCCAAGATGATAAAGCCACCAAAGAGTAGACGAGGAGTTTCAGGCATACAGGGGCAGCAAATGGTCTTCCTGGGGGATAACTGGAGGTATGGGACTTGTTTACAGAAGATAGAAGTTGAAATGTTTCTTCAAAGATGACAAGGAGTTAGCGAGTCCCAAAAGAAAGGGAAGTTGTTTGTTTCAGGCAAAAGAAAAGCTGTGTGCAAAGGCTCAGAGGCAGGAGATATGTAGCCTGTTGGGTGAATAAAGATGGTTTAGTGTGACTGAATTTCAGGCACACCATAGCATGGGTCTGGGGATGTAAAGAGGAGCCCAAGATGTGTGTGTGTGTGTGTGTGTGTGTGTGTGTGCGCGCACGCGCGTGTGTGTACCACATCTTCTTTATCCATTATAATTCAGATTTCAAAAAGGCAATCCTGCCATTATGACACCACGGATGAACTTAGAGGACAATACACTACGTGAAATAAGCCAGTTAGGGAAGCACAAATACTGCATGATCCCACTTATATGAGACGTCTAAATGAGTTAAACTCACAAAAAAAGAATAGAATGGTGGTTTCCAGGGGTTGTGGGGTGGGAGAAATGGGAATTGCTTTTCAATGGGTATAAAGTTTCTGTTATGCAAGATGATTAAGTTCTAGAGACCTGCTATACGACACAGCATCTATAGTTAACAATATAGTGCACTTTATTTTTTTTTATGTTATGTTAGTCATCATACAGTACATCATTAGTTTTTGACATAGTGTTCCATGATTCATTATTTGTGTATAACACCTTAAAATACATTGAGGATAGATCATATGTTAAGTATTCTTACAAAAAAAAAAAAAAAAGAAGAAGAAGAAGAAGAAGCCACAAAAGAACACAAGGAAAATTTCGGAGGTGATGAATATGCTTAGTGCCTTGGTTGTGGTAATGGTATCATAGATGTATGTATATGTCCAGACTCATCAGATATGTACATTAAATGTGTGTGTGTTTATATATCAATTATATCTTAATAAAAAAAAGCGTGTGAGAGAGAGGGGTCCAACCTCACCTAACTTCCAGAAAAAATTGCACTTTGAGCCTAATCTGGCCAACCCAAGCTGCACTACTTTGGTATTTTTGGTTTTATGGGCTCCGAAAACAATCTTTTTTTTAAAAGAAGCGGGGGGAAAAAGCCATGTAAGTACTTTCCATGTAATCAGAGTAAGTATGCAATCTCCTGAGGGGATTGCTTTTAATGTCATCCCTCATTTGGAGGCCTGTTCACATTAACAAGAATAGTATTTGTCACAACCCTTTATAATTTTTAGCTGTCATCAGAAATAACTGAGGAAATATCCATTCTCCAGTAAGTCAGCCGGCAGTCTGTTGACAAACGTCCAATCCCCTAATCTTTAATCAGACCTAGTTCCATGCCTTTCACGTGAGTAGGGAGGCCCTTGCAAGCACATCACTCATGCAAGCCTCAGCCTGAAAAAGGATGGTCTTAAAGGCTTCTGTTAATTTTATCTGGCTGGAGCACAGGGGAGCACGTTCAGCTCAAGAAGACATCTATTAAGTTGTCAGTCATCATATCATTTGCCCTAACAATGTTTAATATCTACCAAGCAGAAGCTGACAGCACAAAGGCACTCCGTGAGGGAGACAGCATGCTAATTAGCACAGCACCCTCCACGCGCCTTCACTGGTTAGCAAAGCTGGACTCATAACATGTCGCTCTGCACACTTCCTCTGAAGATTTCAGGCAAAGAAGCAATTGGAAGTTTGCTATCAGAGCATCCTAAGTTCCTACACAAATGATTAGGCAGGCTTCCCGCCAGCAGCTTACCCTGCATTAGAGGGAATGGGGGAACAGGCACACTCAGCACACAAGACTGTCCTTCCCAAAGCCAGAATGGGGTAAAATGCAGGGAGACTAAGACATGGGCTCTTAGGCAATGCTCTTCATCTAGGCCCCAAGAAGGCTTAGCGAGGTGGGTTCTAGGTTTTAATTGAGGTACTGAGGACTACTATAGTGAAAAAGAGGGGAAGGGAATTCCACAAAAGAATTGGGTCTACCTGCCAGAAATATCTATACTCACATATGTGATGATTGGAACCAGTCTGATGATTATAAGCATTCTAACAGCTGCCACTCTTTACGCTTTGTGTTCTATATGCCATGCACTGTGTGAGAGGCTTTACACACATTACCTTAATTTGCAGCAGCCCAGTGAGGGCCCGATGTTGTGATGAGGGTATTGTTATCCCCAGCAAACAGATGAGAAAATGGGGCTCTGAGAGCTCAAGGGTCACAATATTAGCACAAAGTTAAGGTGCTTTCAAGTACTGGTTGGTCTGCTACTCCTTGCCCTTGTAGAGTTTAAAGTTGCCTGCAACATCCCAATGCCCTTTCAAGTGGATCGCGATCACCTCTGATCTCCCATGGGGTGGATGGGACAGGTATTATTTCCATTTTATGGCTGGGGAAACTGAGGCCCAAAGCAATAGGTGCTTATTACCTGAGATTGCAATGGGTGCAGCCAGGACCAAGATGCCACCCCCTGCCTCAGGGTACAACATTATTAGACCAGTCATCACTTGAGCAGAAATGCCCAGAGATAAAGACAGACTGTTTCTCAACACACATAAGGGCATTTGAAAATAAGAAAAACGATCACAGAAATCCAGGTGGATATAACTTGGTTATTCACGACACTTCCTATAACATAGAGCTGGAGTCTCTGGTAGCTGGTGTGAGTTTGGCTAGGTGGGCCCAGTTCTGCACAACTCCTCTGTATTTGCCAACCATGTTCTGCTCCCTCCCACCCCTGGGGTGCGGCTTTCTCATCCATGGTCCTCCATGCCTCACCTCAGGTTGGGGGTCTTCTGTGAGCAGCCTCCATGCCCTCAGGCACCCCCTCTCTTGGGCACCCCTTGTCCCCAGCAACCATTCATCCTGATGATATTCACAATGAAACCATGAGCTCTGGGGCACCTGGGTGGCTCAGTCATTAAGCGTCTGCCTTCAGCTCAGGTCACGATCCCGGGGTCCTGGGATCAAGCCCCACATCAGGCTCCCTGCTCAGAGGGAAGCCTGCTTCTCCCTCTCCCACTCCCCCTGCTTGTGTTCTCTCTCTGTCAAATATATAATACCTTTAATTAAAAAAAAAAAAAAAGAAAACAAACCATGAGCTCTGCCTTGCATCTCCACATAAAGGAAGTAACATGAGCCAAGATGAGACCTTGCAAACGTACATCTGGATGCCAAGATTTCCTAAAGAATGTGTGCCTCCTAGCCTATTTACCTCCTTATACAAATCACAAATGATTATATTAATCAAACAAATGAGGTAAGCGAGTCTGAGAATAAAATGAGATGTCCCAAATCTCAGAGCTCTTCAGTGGGCTTTAGAACCTGGGGCCCCTGTCTCATTTTACCTTTCTGGTTACGGGTTTTTCCATTGATCAGGGGAGACAAGGTTGGAAACTACTCAGGACAAGACCCCTTCTTGGGGTCAGCTCTGAAGCAATGGAATCAAGGAAAGCCCGTTGTGGCAGTGGTGAGGATGAGGCAAAGACCAGAGACACAGGCCCCATCCGCTGTGTGCACAGGTGTGCTCTGTAAGGTTCACTGGCCAGTCTGAGCAGGACTATAGGCTGGGGGCTGTCTGGATCCACTTCTAGGACGCAGCGTGCATTCTAGCCCAATGATCACAATTGAAGAAGGGGCAGACCCTAGAATAAATGCCATGTCCTTCAAGGCCCACTTTACCTCCTCCTCTTCCAAGAGCCTCTCCCGACCTCTGTAGCCCACAGCCCTCTCCATCCCTGGCCAACTCCACGGGAAGTTCTAGGCAGAAAGAACCCTCAGGCCCTGAGTCACTGGCAGTCTCCTATTGCTATTGTTTTGGTGCATACCTGGGGTGGCTCTCTGAGTTTCCTTCCTTGGTGGAGGCCACAAAAAGGTTTTAAGTGAGTTAGGGAGGGATCTCTTGTCATTTCTATGGTGCCTGGAACATGGCTGAGATTCTTGCAGGAACCTAATACTGGCCTGTCAGGAGGCACAGTGGTACGTGGAGAGGGGCAGATTTGGGAGGCAGTCCCGACTCTGCCACTTAAAAGGTGTTCCCCTTAACAAGTTACTTAGCCCTTGGAGATGAAGGTTGTCCTGCCTACTCACGTAATTTTGGGAGATCAGAGGGAAATAATAAAAGAACTAGGAGTTCTCAAAGTGTGGTCCCTGGACCAGCAGCATCAGCATCAGCATCAGCATCAGCTGGGAACTTGTTAGAAATGCAAATTCTTGACCTGACCTCAAACCCGCTGAATCAAAAGCCCTGGGATCATGCCTAGCTAGCAACCTGTTTTAACAAGCCCTCTGGGTGATTTTGATACACTGAAACACTTAAGAACCTTTGTAAGCCCTCAGGAAATGTCAGCCTGTTCCCAGCCAGAGATGAAGAAATGACTTTCCTCTCTACCGGCTTTCAGATCTAGAACTGAAGTAAGGAAGTGGCCAGTGGCCAGACCAGTCATGCTAGAACCATGATCATGAGGGACAAATCACTGGGTGAGGGAGGAGAGTGTGGTTCCACTGACTTAAACATGAGCCAAGATTATGTCCAATTCGATCTAATCCAGTGAGAATGTGAGTGGTTGCTAGTACAGACAGTAATGAACTCGCCTTAAAAGCAGGCACTCAATATGTGCTGATAGAGTCAGAGCCAGTTAAATATGGGCTGCCACTTATATTTCTTCAGATCTGCGTTCCCCTGAGAGCAGTGGTTTTCAGCCCTGGCCACACATTACAATCACCTGGGGAGTTCTGAAAACTCCAGATGCCCACACTGCACTCCAGACCAATCACATCAGCACCTCTGGGAGGGGGTGAGACCCTAGCACAAGACTTGCTAACGCTCCCCAGGTGATTCCAGTGTGCAGGTGGGTGGCCCACAGGCAGGCAGAAAGCAGAGGCATGTCTGTGTCTTCTTCATCCCTAACCCTCATCCTCTTGGCAACCCCCATGAGGTCAGAGACTCAGCCATTCTCAGTGCAGAGGCAGAAAGCCGGACCATTATTGAAAGTCACCTAGCCTTTACAAAAACCTTTGGAGAAAGGAAGGGCAAATGTTATTCTTCCACCTGTGTGGGGGGAAAAAAAAAATCCAAACTGCCCCTGGGAGATTCTGAGATGTGTTCAGTAGCTTGCCTGAGTTGTAGGGTAGTCAGAACCGAGCTGAGACGTGTCCCCTGGCCGTGGTTTTCTACAACACAAGAATTTGCTGTATTATGACATGCTCCTCTGCCTTTTTGCCAAATACTGAGCACCTACTACGTGGCAGGCCCATGATATCATCCTTAATCCTTAGCAACCATCCTGCCAGATAAATATGATTATTCACATTCTACAAAGAGAAAACCCAAGTGCAGAAATATCATTGACTTGCCCAATATTATACTAATAGTAAACGATGGAGCTGGAATTGGACCTACATCTTCTAAATATAGCTCTATAATTCTAAATATAGCTCCCTTTCCACTATACCATCTGCCTTCCTGGGAGGGAGGATATGAGAAAATGCCAACAGGCCTCTTAAAATGGACTTTGATTTGGAGCGATCACAACAAAGTAATTCAGAGCCAGAAAGAGGTACATCTATTACTTCTAATTTTTCACATTCCTCTACTTTTTCTTTTTCTTTTTTTTAAGATTTTATTTATTCATTTAAGAGAGAGAGAGAGAGAGAGCACAAGCAGGGAGGAGGGGCAGAGGGAGAGGGAGAAGCAGACTCTCTGCTGAGCAGGGAGCCCGATGTGGGGCTTAATCCCAGGACCCTGGATCATGACCTGAGCCAAAGGCAGTTGCTTAACCAACTGAGCCACCCAGGGGCCCCTCCTCGACTTTTTCTACAAGGCCTGACTGAACCAGGAGCAGAGAAGGACCTCAGACGTCCATACCAACCTTGGTAAGAGTAGAGGATAACCCAGGGTTATGAATGGCTCAGAAAGAAAGCCCAGAGCCAGTGTCCATGTGTTTCCAGGGCCAGCCAAGCTCCAGGATAGCTCTTGACATGTCTTCTAATGCTTCATTTGGTGAACCTGTCCTTGAGGTTTGAGGTTCAAACTGAGGTTTCTATGTCTGCCTGGCTTCATTCAGGCAGCACATCCCCAGCCATGCCGCCTCAGGGCACCTGGAAGGTGCACCTACCTCAGGTGACTCTGACCCAAGAAGGATTCCCTCCCTGAGCACTAGACTGGTGGCTGCAGGGGTCCCCACCTCCCTGGACAGGGCCAGACATGTGGTCTAACACAACAAAGGCCTCATGGCAGGCAGCACTGTGTGGACAGCAAAGCTTGTTTCCTTTTCTACTAGTCCCTGTCCCTTGTTACAAGTTACTCTGTCCTTCCTTCAAGCACATGGGTCTCAGGAGAAATTGGCTATTGCCATTTGGGGTATATGCAATATTTGTATCCTAAGCCCTATTGTATTACCTCAGACTTTAGTCTCCCCGGAGAAATGTCAGGTCTCAGGAAATTAGGCAGAGGTATGTAATTTAGGGGAAGGAGGGCTCCTGACAGGTGGACACCTTACTGAAGAGCCCCTCGCTGGCTGCACGGGCCCCTGGTCTTTGTGTGTACACATGTATATGTTTGTCCATGTTCCTTTTCCTTAGGGCTTCTATTAAGTAAGAAAATTAACAAATTATAGTAAATAGAGAAAGCAAAAGGATTTGGAATCACACAGACCTGGATTTGAATGTCAACTCTGACACAGCACAGCCCACACACTCAGTCCTTTATTTATTATTATTTTTTTTGGTACCCCACAGAATGGGAGAAGATATTTGCAAATGACACTACAGATAAAGGGCTGGTATCCAAGACCTATAAAGAACTTCTCAAACCCAACACCCAATAAACAAATAATCAAGTCAAAAAATGGGCAGAAGACACGAACAGACACTTCTCCAAAGAAGACATATGAATGGCTAATAGACACATAAAAAAAAAATGTTCATCGTCATTAACCATCAGGGAAATACAAATCAAAACCACACTGAGATACCACCTTACACCAGTTAGAATGGCAAAAATTAACACGACAAGAAACAACAAATGTTGGAGAGGCTGCGGAGAAAGGGGAACCCTCTTACACTGTTGGTGGGAATGCAAGTTGGTACAGCCACTCTGGAAAACAGTATGGAGATTCCTCAAAAAGTTAAAAATAGAGCTACCCTATGACCCAGGAATTGCACTACTGGGTATTTACCCCAAAGATTCAGTCCTTTATTGATTCCCCATCTGCAGGACAGGGGACAGGGAAGCAGAGCCTGCCCTACTGACATTGTCAGCCTCAGGAGGCTGGGTGAGAATTCAGTGAGGAAAGACTGAAGGAGTGCTCTGTAAAGTGCAGAGCTCTATGTAAATGCTAGCACAGTCATAACAATGGCTACCCTTATTACATCTCTTTGTGATTTGCAAGTAAGCTAAGCCACACACATTCAAATCACACTACTACTGTCCCTAACACATTACAGTCCCTGGGGTAGATAAAGTCTCTGCATCAAGAGCTTATGGTCTAGGAGGAAGATGTTCCCAACCAGAGGGCACTGAGTGGTGGGTGCTAAACTAGAGGAAAGGATGCACAGGAAGGGAATGCAGGTTCCAGAGGAGGGACAATTAACCTAGACTGTGGTCCAAGAAGGCTTCATGGAAGAGGTACCCTTGAGCTTTGCCTAGGAGGACGTATAGGAGGCACAGGCTGGCGGGCTGGGCGTGGTGGAAACTTTCCAAGCAAGCAGAGAAATAGTATATAGAATGAAACAGGGCAAAGAACAAACATATATGTTTGGAATTTCACCTAGGTTGATATCTGCAAAGGTCTTCAGCTCCTTGCCCAGGTAATTTCATATCACTGGGCTCCTGAGCCCCTACTGGGGCTAGGACAGGAGGAAAATGGATTCCTCCTTGCCCCTGATTACAGAGCTAACCCTCATCAATGATTCCCTCTTCAGAATAAATCAATGTATCCCGGTACCTAGCCCAAATCCTGGCACATGGCTGGTTCTCAATGAATATTTGTTGAATAAATGCCTTCAACCTCCAATATAATTTGGAGGTGGGAGGCCAAGATTATGATAAAAGTAACCACAGAATATCAAATAGTCCTACATTTTTATAGCCATTTCATTTATAAATGGATTTCAGCTATTTCTTCGGTGGCCTGCCATACTTTCTTTCTACCACCCAATCTCCACAATCCATACCCAAAGTTAAACCCAGCTACTCTGGTCCTATCCATCACAACTCCCCATCCTCAAAATCCAGAGTAAGAATAGTAGTCATTCCTTTACCACATGCTCCCTGGCAGGACTGTGCTCAGGTGACTCCTTAAGTTTTCCCATCCAATTCTCCCAGCAAACATACAGGGCAGTTAACAGTCACCCCATTTTGCAGATGGAGAAGCTAAAACTCAGAGAAGCAAAGTGATGTTCCCAAAATCACACAGCTGATAATAATCAGCGTCATGGTTCTAGCTCAAGTCCCTTTGACCCCAGAACCTGTGTTCTTTGCTACATGTGGTCAAGTTTCCACCTGGGTCAAAGCCCGGGGGGAAGGCCACAGACCAAATAATAACAGTAGCAACAAAATTAACTACTGTATATTGAGTGTCACATCTCTCACTGACAAGGCAAGGTGCTGTCACCTTCCTTAATCCATACAACAATTCCCACAAGATAAATACCACTGCTCCCATTTTACACAGGTGACCCTGAATTTCAGAAAGTTTGAGTAATTTCTCTAAGGCACAGCTACTAAGTTGTGGAGTTAAGTCTGCCTAGTTCCAAAGCCTGTCCCTCTTACTGCAACACCACTTTAGTACCAACTATACATGCAGCAAGGATTGAGGGGGAGATGTGCTTGTTTTCAAGAGGAAATGAAGATCCTATTGGGGCTTGATGACTCCAAGTGATGTATATTTTTAATTACTAGAGCACAGTTATACATCCAAATCATTTCAAGGAAGCTGTGGCTGTCAGGAATAGCCAGCCTCTCTCTATTTCATAAACTCTAAAGAAACTGCTCATTAAGAATAACAGTGACCCTCACTCTGCCTTCCTGGATCTAAAACCTTCAAATCTTCTTAAGTCCAAGATAAATAATGACTTAATCATATTAATGCTCCAAGATTGAAACCTAAATCTCCTAAGCATATGTCTGCATTCACCAGTGCTGTCAAGGTGAACAGCAACTATAACTTAGTTTGGGGTTATAAGATTTTAGAGATTTGGGCTTATTATTGATTCCTAAAATGAAGGGGTCCCAGACAGGAAGAGACCCATACAACATAGCCCATTCTTTTATTGGCCCCAACTATCAAAAAAAAAAAAAAAGGTTGAGATATATACTCCAACCTCAGTGTCATAAAATGTTCCACGAGATTTACATCTCCATTTTCCAAAAGCCAAATGTTATTGCTCCAGGCATGATCACGTGTGCTCTGCCGATTCTGCTCTCCGTGTATGATAAGGCAATGCCACAGGCTGTCTGTATGGCCCCGTAATATCTGCTCCCATTCTTTCCCTTCAGATGCTTTTCTTCGGTATCCCTAGAAGCTCAGGGGCTCATGAATTTCTCCTAGCCAAATTAGTCTATATTTAGAGAACGTGAGAATAAAAACACTTCAGAAAGCACACATTGGGTCAACCTCATACTCTATTCAGCTCCAGATCCTATCTTTGAGGCTGGCCACAAGGACCACATGGAGGAAAAGTGTGATGGAAATTCTGCAGTTTCCGAGTGTGTGCCACAGAAGGATGGGATACAATTACAGACATCAAAATGTTTCCAGAGGGGCGCCTGGGTGGCTCAGTCGGTTAAGTGTCTGCCTTTGGCTCAGGTCATGATCCCAGGGTCCTGGAATCGAGCCCCGTGTGGGGCTCCCTGCTCAGTGGGGAGTCTGCTTGTCCCTCTGCCTCTCCCCCCACTTGTGCTCGCTCTCAAATAAATAAATAAAGTCTTAAAAAAAAAGTTTCCAGAATCAACAAGTTTCAGAAACAAAATTAAACAGCTTTCTTAACTACAGATCTCAGCGTCTTTTACGTGTAAATAGGCATTGTATAACTCCAAAAGATGACTGTAATATCTAGTATTTCCCCAACATATCTGATCCTTTTAAGAGGCATCACCTTGGACTGTTGCTCTCATATGGAACACCCACTTGGAAATGCTGTCTAAACCTTTCTTGAACCCATTTTTCTTTGCAAAGTGAACATATCCAGGGGCAAGAAATTCCACGTGTTCTCCATCCTAAAATATTCTTATATGCACTTCCCAACCTTCCTTTTACAACCCAGCTTGGGAAATTCTTCACAAGCCACCACCCAGGGGTTTGCCGCATGTATTTTGGAGTGCTTGATGAATATGATGTTCCCTGATGGATTGGTGGAATGACAGCACGTGCATCTTGGGCACTAAGTGGCAGCTGCTCCCTCCACTCCGGCCCAGCCCAGCACTGCACGGATGATCTGCCCTGCACAATCTGTTGTCTGCTGGCCCCTGTGCTGCAGTGGGAGAAAGCTGTAAAGACAATGTTCTCAGCAAGTGTCAAACTATCATCTCCTAAGCTGAGGCCCAAGTGAGAATTCCCTCTGCCCAAAGGGGCCTGATTAACAACCCAAGCTTTCTCAGTTTTAGCACAGGCCAGCTTTTATTTTAAGGAGAATGCCCAGACCATTTGGGTGGCCTCATGAGCCCTGTACATCATTGCTCTTCCCAAGAAGCCAGCTGGCTGGGGTGGGGGCTACAACTCTCCTGTTGCACAGAGAAGAGCTGTCCTGTCTGATGTCATCCAGAGAGCAGAAAGCCATCTGAGCAGGAGATAGACTCAGGCTGCACAGTGCTCTGCAACTCCAGTGGAAAGACTTCTGTGTCCAAGGGAAACACCCGGCTCAGAGTAGAAGCATATAAGCAAGAAGGAAGAAAAAAAAAAGGCCTCCTCGGTGCTTACCACTATTTGATTAATGCAGGAAACTGTGATTCAGAGGCAATGAAGTTATATCCTAAAGGTCCCATACATAAGCCCCTTGAAGATGGAGCTCCAAGCCGGGTGAGAGCTTTGATTTCAAGTCAGTTGCTCATTCCACTCTACCTGCAACCAATTACCTAAGGGCCATGAATTAGAGGAGGGGGCTGGATATCCCATCAAAGCTCTGACTTCTCAAGGTCCAAATTATAGTCAGATGTGTCCTATTGCCTCCACAGTGGGCTGTGAATATTCTTGTAAGGACAGACATTATTCTCTCATTTTCAAAGAAATGTCCCTGGTTTTGTTCACTGCATTGAATGCTCTCCACGGGGCACCTGTATTCCCATATCCCATGATTTTTTAGTACTGTGTGATGCGGCTGGCCTCCCAGCAACATTACGTGTGCATGCTCTCAAACCTGCTGATGAAGGCAGGCTCCTGGCGGCCCCACCCTGGCCACTCTCCAGGCGTCAGCCTTCAGATGGTGTGGGAGTGACCTGGGCCTTTCTCAGACATGTATGCTTCCACCCCAGTCCTTGTTCATTGATTTACCAAATGTCAGCTGCCCCCAGGCCTCTCTGGAGATACCTGGGCTATAGATGGAAGTAGCCTAGGCATGGATTAGGACTTCGTCTCTGATTCCATTGAAGAATCAGGCCTCTGTGTGATTTCAAAGTCAGCAGATAGATCCTGCCCCACTAAGCAAACATTTTAAGAATGCACCCCATCTTGACATTTAGAAATCCTTTAAAATAAGGGCAAAAATATATCACTTTCCAAAGAACACATGTTTCAGTATCTTCTGTATGGGATATCCCTGGGGTGGACTAAGGGGTCAGCTTTTCCATCTCCTACAACGACACCGACACAATTCCAAGGGAGCAACAGTCCTCTAATTGTGGATATTAGTTTCATTGCTCTTGTAAGAATTGTTTTAGATGGCCTTTGCTATTAATGATGTTTTTCAACTTTAAGACATATAAAAATGTTTAAAAAGAACTCACTTCTCTGGAGCACCTACTTTGCACTATACTTTCGCGTATCATCTGGTTTCATCCTCATGACATCCTACTGTGCTCAACTTCAGCCAGGAAACTGAGTTTCAGACACACTAAATAACTTTCCATAGCCAGAAAGTGATAGAACAGGGACCAGAAATTGGGTCCCCCAAAGCCCACGGTCCAGGCATTTTCTGCCACCCCACACTTTCCTTCCTCTACATTTCATAGCACAGGAGAATTATTTTCTCTTTTTCTCCTGTATGGGGAGATAAAGTTGGTTTACAAAGTATTTTTAGAAGATTTATGCATTCTAAGTGAGGTTACCTGTATTAGCTTGAAAAAATAAGAAGGTGCATATGGATCTATTTATTATTCACCTTCAAACCTAGAAAAAAGAATCAATTATTTAAGTGCTATCGGTAAAAATCACAGAAATCAGAGGAAGGCATTTCCCCTCAAAGTGAGGAGTCTTTTACATTCTTTCCTCCTGTTAAACTTCAGCCAACATGATGAGTTATGTGAGCCCGCCATGCAGAATAGCGATATGTATCATAATTGCAGCTCTCCGTGTGAGCTATCTATCAGAAACCTTAATGTAATTGCCAGACTGAATCCTAATTCATCTCTGAGAGAAGCTTATTACTTTGGGGGTGTTGTATCACCTGCTTTTAAATCACACCCAAGTATAGCTGCAATGATCTATTTAGTCTTCAATGTTTTTAACATTGCTGCCTGTGTCTACATTAATTCCCCATTGCCATCCAGTTCAGACAAGACACTGGTCAACCACAGGGCAATTTTAGGCCCCTCTTTGTGTTTGTGTTCCTACCCTTGTCTCTTTCCGTCCAGTCTACCCTCCTCGATGCCAACGCCAGAGTGAGCTTCCCCAAACATAGAACTGCCTGAGCCCTGCCCTGCACAAAAGCCTTGACTGGCTCCCCACCACCAACAGGCCACATGACCTGTGCATCTCACTTCATCTCACACCTCCACCATCTATAGGCAGAAGCAGCATCAGCGACAATGCTGGGACCAGTCAATGTCAGGCTAGAAACTGTCCAAGGGAGCCAGGCCTGCCTGTTGCCTCCAAGGGGCTTGGGATGTTCCGGATGTGAACCACAAACCTGACAACCTCTCTTAGGATACAGAACAAGAGGACAAAAACATTAATGTTGTGATAGGGAAAATGATAAATGCAGATGACTGTAATCATCAAACATACACATGACTTGTATTCCAGAAGAAAATACCCGTCCCGAGTATACCCTGTAGATGCAACAAATAGATATGAGAAGAAATTTTCTGAGTAAAAAAAAAAAATGACCTAAGAGGATCACTGCATTAAAAACAAAAAAACCTTGAGGAAACTCACTCTTAAGTAACCTGCAAAAATTTGGATTTGAAAGGACAAAATATGGTCTAATAAGTACCCAAGCAAAAATCACAAAATGGGTTTGCTACCAAAGAAAATAAGAGTCAAATTGCCCTCAGACTTCTCCTTTGGGACACTATCTGCTGGTCACAGATCTATCAAGTTGTGAAAGACACAGTGGTTGTGACCCAACCCCAGACTGGCAACCATGGTGTCCATCTTTGGAGGCAGGGGAAAGATTAACTTCAGCAGACAAGGGCTAAGGAAACACGTCCCTGATGTGCTGCTCCCGGTGGTGATGGTATCCAAGTACATCCACGGGAATGAATTCAGTCCATCAAATCAAAGAGAAGCGAAATGAAGAGCTCTGGAATGGCGAACTGTGGTGTAAAGGGACTGTCAGCGCTGAACCCAGTTTAATCCACGATACAAACATTGCTTTGAATGAGGCTACAAAACTGTGAAGGTCAAAACTTCTTGAAAACAGAGATGAAATCTGCATCAACACATAGAAAAGCATCACCCGCTTCTGCTTCTTGGGATCGAGGACCCAGCAGGCTGGGACCATCCCCCACCCCACCCAGTCCCCATGCTTCTCTCTATCATAGCACTCATCTCGCTGACACACTCTTGTTTCATGTTTTCTTTGCCATTTGAAAAATGTGAGCCCCCAAGAGCAGGGGCTCTTTTGTTGATGTCTTCCCCCCACCAGGTGGCATATAGTTTGTAGCTGTGAATGTCTATTGAAAAAATGAATGAGGAAAATGATGCATTATTCTTCATTATACCCCAGGCAACCATCCTTGAGGGCATGACTTCTGAGTCCTGGCAAAGCTTCAGTGAGTGCTTCGTGGAATATACATTTAATACCTACTCTGAGCATCAGCAAAACTTCCCTCAATGTCTTGCTTAAAAAAAAAAACAAAAACACCCAGTGGGGTGTTTACTACCTGGCGCACCACATAACAGCTATATTAGAGTGTGACTGCAGAGGGCGCACCGAACGGAGTTTTCGCCGCCATGCTGAGAGGCTGTTATTGGCACTCCCATGAGGCAGAGATGGAACCTGAGGCTCACAGAGGTTGCATGGCATTTCCAAGTGCAGACGGCAAGGGGTGCCTGGGAGCTGGCTGCATCTCCCTAATGGCAAAACTCCTGCTCTCCTCCACTCTCTCATCCTCGCCCTCGTCTGGAAACCTGTGTCAGAGATGATCACATCATGACGCATGGGACTTTTATCTCCTGAATGTCAGCAGCCAAACCTGGCATCCGTACCACGGGGCACCTCACTTAGGCTGCTCAGTATGCTGTGGAGGGAACTCGTGTTCCCTGCACATTAGGCAGTTCAGTTTACCAGGAGGACTCGGTGTCCCCTTGATGAATGGGGTCCTGGTTACATTTACATGAGAGGGGGCCAGGAGGGCGGACTTCCTACGCATGATACGGGGTCGGGCGATGCATCACTCGCTCTGCTGGCATGCAGAAGTCAGGACTGGTGAATGGGGCTCCAAGAGACAGGCCTCAGAATGGCACCAAGTTTCAACACACCGGGCCCGGCAGATGTGGCGGCTGATTAGGGGTTCAAGAACACCCACCCACTCAAGATCCAGTCACTCACACATTCTCTCACTTGTCAACAACTGACTGAGCACCTGCCCAAGCCAATGCCTGCTAGATGCTGAAGACAGAGAAGGAAGCTACCATCCAATAATGAGACCATTCATTATTGAACACTTACTGTGTACCAGATATCATACATGCTTCGTCCCCTTGACTCTTCACCACTTCCCCATGGGGTAGGTACAATCTTCATTTAAAGAATGGGAAAACTAAGACCAAGAAAGATTAACGAAGCATGCCAAGATAGCACAGCTAATTAGTAAAAAACAAAGTGAAATGAAACAAAACCCTGGGTTTGAACTCAGGTCCACTGACCCCAGAATCTTTGCTAGTAGTACTTCTGCAGACACACAGACAATGGTGGCTGTGTACAAGTAGCACCTTAGAATGTGTCAGACGTTCCGCATGCTTTGTCTGTCTTTAGTCTTACAACAACCTCATGAGGTAGATATTATTTTCTAAATGGGGACACCAGGGATCAAAGAGGTTAAGACATTTAACCAAGGGCACACAGCTTTCTAAGGGGTTGAAAACTACTACATGCTGGCATCACCAAGTCTCCCAGGAGTGCCACTGGGCTGCCAAGGGAGTGGCAAGGAGAGGTGTTTATAGGCCTTTGGTCTACAAAGTGGGTGCCTCTGAATAAACACCCTCACCAAATGTGACCCTCACACAATGACAACGGCACAAGTTACATTCTATAAGGGTGGGAGGAATCTGGTTTTGATAAGGTACTATACTCAAATAAGATGTCACCATGGTGGAGGCTGGAGGAGGAGTAGATAGAATCTCTCTGTGCTCTTTTTACAACTTCTTATGAGCCTCTAATTAGTTCAAAAAAGAAGGTTTTGTTTGTTTTTTTTTTTTTTAAGTGGTAGGAATCAATTTAACACTTACTCAACTCCCAAATTGGGGTCAGCTCTCTGCCACTGCCAGGAGAAACTGAGATGGCCACTCAGTTCCCAGGACTACGAGTTTTCAGATATACTGGAGTTCACATACCTTAAAATGTGATGACTTCATGCTCTCAGACCTCCTCACTATCTACTCTTCCTGCTGAGAATTTAATTATGCATCATGTCTGCACTTCTGATGACCTCATGTGTTACTCTCACATGATCCTCTCAGCTCAATCCCCTTCCTCAGGTCACGGAGCTGGACATCTTCATGTGCTCCTCTCGGTGAACCTTCCCTTTTCTGCCCAGCTCTGTGCCCCGAGGTCATATGGACCCCTCAGTTAGCTCCCTGGCCTACCCTCTTGTGTTGAGGCTCAGCGGTGGGGACTGCTGCAGTGACTGAAGGAAGGAGGGGTAGAGGTTGGGGTGTTTACTGCCCCAGGCTTCCCTCCTGAGGTCACTGCAACATGGCTCTGTCCCTCCACTAAAAGGAAGGTCATGGCTCCTGTCAGGAGACCTTCCCTACCCAGCTTTGTCTTCAGGCTCCCTAATGAGTCCCTCCCCTTCAGGCCTGGGGGTGGTCGCCATGCCTACCCACTATGTCTAGACTAGGGCGCCGCACTATCTCTCATCACTCACAACGCCCTGCCTACGCTTCTGTAAATAACCTCTTTATTAACCTTGCTTCCAACTACCTAATTTGAAGGTGCCATCTGTTTCCTTCCAGGATGCTTGTCTGATACCATCTCTGAAAGCAGAAACCATATTTCATGTATTGTTTCATTACCTACGGTATCGACCACAGAGCAGAGTCAGGCCCACAGTGGGTGGGACCTGCCCGGCTGAGTATCTCTTCACTCACCCAAGAGCTGGACTTATGGCAAATGTATTTAAATTGATCTTTTTTTGCAAATGGAATTCTATGTTAATTGGGAGAACTCAGTGCTTCCTAATCTATTTGGGGGACAAAGATCTCTCAGGAAATCTGATGAAAGCTGTAGACCTTCACCCTAGAAAAATATGTAAGTGCATGTGTTCACAAATATTTGCATAAATTTTCAGGCAATTGGTCCATAAACCACAGGCTGGGAAACCCTGAAATGAATCCACTATTTATTAAAGCAGAGAATCCTATTGTGATGTGAGCATTTGTTTCCTAATTCCAAGACACAGTCAATTCTAAACACTTCACTATGAGGACAATGATTTAAATGGGGATGTCACTTGAAGTTACAAGTCCATGTGGTATCGCCAGGATCTGGGATGAAACACAAAGATTCTAGAAGCCTATAAAGGACAGGAGAGAAAAACAACAGCAACTCATATATACTCTGTGCCCAGCACTGGCCTACTTGCTTTACAAACATTAACCCATTCAGTGTTCACAGCCACCCCACGATGCCAGTCCTGTTCTCACTGTGCTCTTGTCTCCTCAAGCCCTTGAGGTTAATCTGGCTCTTTCCATCCAAGACTAGGAAATTGGACTCAGGAAGGGTCTGAGAGCCATGATTTCTGGCAATCCGCTCATCCCTACTTCCACAGTACTTGGCTCTGAGCACTGTGCCTCCACTCAGCTGTGTGCATTATAACCACCTGGTTGTGCACTGCCCATGCCATCAGACCAGGGGTTTTTGACATCTTTCCCGCTGCAATACACTTGGCCTAGAATATAGACTGTAGCATGCTAGGAATAATAATTAAACCTAGAATGTACTGAGACCTTCCTGTGTACTGGACTAGCCCTGTGCTAAGAATTTTATAAGTATTATACCTCAATCCTCATGACAATTCTATCATTAAGAGTGTTATTATTCCCATTTTATGATAATGATGTAGAGGTTAAGCAATTTACTCCAGGTCAAAAAAGAAGTGGATCTGGGATCTAAACCCTAGCAGGTTGTCCCCAGGTTATTATTGCCTTCCAGGGTTAAGATAATGCTGTGGGGCACTCCCACACCGCCCACTGCACTGGCCCTAACATCACCCCTTTCTCCCCCACTCAAGAATGCATCCTGGTATGAAAGTGAGGAAGAGTGACATTATAATGACAACCTTGAATTAACCTGTAAATTTTTTAAATTCAATAATTTGCTAATTTCATTGTTTTTTTTACATTTTTTTATGTTATGTTAATCACCATACATTACATCATTAGTTTTTGATGTAGCGTTCCATGATTCATTGTTTGCTTATAACACCCAGTGCTCCATGCAGAACATGCCCTCTTTAATACCCACCACCAGGCTAACCCATCTAATTTCATTGCTTTAACCTTTGATGGGAATATAGTACTTGTACCTCCTGATGGATACCAGCCCACTTGTACATCTGCACACAGTATCAGGGGCCCACAGTGTTGGGCAGGGTCTAGGTATGGCCATCTCTGTGTCTCCAGCACAGCCCAGGCTCTTAGTGAACATTTAAATGAATGCTTGCAAGGATACATGAATGAATGAAGTTCGAAAGGATGACCCATAAGTCTTAAAGGCCCAGGTAATTAGAAAAGAAAAATGGGTAAGAGGTTTGGAGGAGAAGCAAGTAGATGGAGAGCACTAACCTGTGCTTCCCCTTATGCTACCCAGTGTCCCTCCCTGATCTTCAAACCTGTCTCCTGGCCCTGTGCCATTTAGAGAACGTCGAAAGCAAACTCACTTGGATCCCATAGTCAGGGCTCAGTGCTGGATAGTTCCTCTACCCAAGTACCCTCTGGGCACTTAGTATAGACCTTCCTAGTAGTAGAGGCAATTTTTTCACAGCCCAGAGTCTGGAGGTGAGCAGCTGCCATGCTGGACCCCCATTGCCACTTCAAACCCTGTCCCTACCTTCTTCATTGAAAACCTTCAGGTCTTCTGAAGGACAGGTCTGTTGTCATCTGCCAGCTTCCCGGTTCTTGCCATTCACTGATGCCTTCACACCTCCTCCCTGTCTCCATGTGGGAGGACCCCAACATCCATGGGAATGGTCCCTCCATAACCATGGCCTCTCAGTTCCTTGACTTCCTAAACCCAATATTTTCTCTCCTCTTACATTGGGCACCCACCCCTGAGGCCATATACCTTCGCCAATCACTGAACCAATGATGAAATTTCTGTTTCAATCACCTATTCCTGACCATCACCTCCCATCCTTCTGCTCATCACTCTAGTGTAAATGCACTAACAATTCTCCACTCTACTGGCCCCGCCACCCTGTTGCTGTCAACCACGTCTCTGTGTCTCCATTTCCAACCTCATTCTGCTCAGAGTTCACTCTCCAGACCACCCTTTCTTGCAAATCTGCTTACCAGCCATGTCTCTCCCTCCTTCCTTCTCTCCAGACTTTACTCCAACCCCAGTTTAATACAAGTGACCCCCTTCTTAGGTCCTGCACCCATGTGAATGTGTCTGGAGAACACCAGGTAGATGGTGCCGACAGGGCTCAGTCCGTATGTATGACCTAGCTCTCCAGTGGGTGCTCAGCACTGCAGGCGGTGCACTGATATTCCTCTATCAAATCCACTGTCTCACTCCACATCTGAGAATTTCACACCTTCTTCTCTCTACTTAAAGTTCCAACACCCCCACCTCCTCCTCACTCTCAGCTGGTAATTTCACCTCTTATTTCATAAAGAAAAGAGATGAAATCAAGAACGACCTCATATCCCCATCCCTAAATTCTCTGACTTATTGGCATCTGTTCTTACATACTCTGCCTTCCCTTCAATTACAGGAGAACCCCCCTGCTCCTAAGGCCGACCCCATCCTTGGGCCCTAGATACATCCCTCTTGCCCACTTAAGGCCTTTGCTCCTGCAATTTCTGTCTGTCTCCTGAACCGTCAACTCTGTCCTCACATGTAACACTCCTTAACACTGACTCTACCTACACTTAACACTCCTTACCCTACCATTCCACTTCCCTTTTAGCCACTGCCCCATTTCCATGTTCCTGTTCACTGCAACCTTTCTCAAAAGAGTTGACAACACCCATGGTTCTCATGTCCTCCCTCCCTATCCTTCCTCAACCCACTCCAACTGGGCTCTCTCTCCACTGCTCCATTGAGAGGGTTCCCACCATGGTCATCAAACACCTTAGTCCTGCTCAACCCAAGAGTCAGTTCTCAGGCCTCACCTCTGATAGGATCACACTGGCTTTCTTGAAACACTGTCTCTCTAGGCTTCTATGTCTCCACATTCCCTTGCGCTTCCTCCTAGTCCATGGCCCCTATCTCCTTAGCTGATTACCCTCTCCTAGACTCTGTATTGGCCAAGGGTTCTGTCCTTGGCCCTTCTCTCTATATGCACTCACTTCCTGCATGTTCTCATCCTGCACTGAACTTCAAATGTCTCCTATATGCTGATGATGCCACCATTTCATCCCTAGACTTGAATATTAAACTGCCACCTCTTCCCACATCTCTGCTTGAGTGTCTCATGGGCACCTCAGCACGCAGAACAAGACCCCCGATGCCTCCCCAAACCTGCTCCTTGCCCAGTCGGCCTCATCCTGGTTATTGGCACCACTGTGCACTTGGCTGATCAGACCAAACACTGGAGAGTCATCCTTAACTCCTCTCTTCACACTGCCTGCATATCTCATTCGTCAGCCTGTGGCTCGACTTCCAGAATTTTCCACAAATCCATCCATGTCTCACCACCTCCACCTCCTACCGCTTTCACCCTCGTGCAAGTCACTACCATCCCTTGCCTGGGCTACCGCAGTGGAGAACATCTGATTTCTCTGCCTTCACCACTACTCACTAGAGCTCTGCCGCTCCACAGCAGTCTGCTAACAACCCTGCGCCTTTGTATGGTGACATTAAGTAAAAATCAGCTATTAGGTTGCCCTCCCTGACAGCCCTGGCTTTCTTCTCCAGCTCATTGCCCACCCATCCCCAAATGCTTAGCAGCCATTTAGGCTTCTATTTTTTAATACACCAAATGAGTTTCCATCTGGGCTCTTTGCAAGGTGCTATTCCCCTGCCTGGGATGCTAGTCCCGTATCTTTTCAGAGTTGGTATCTCAGCATTCAGCATTCAGATTTTAGCCCCAATGCCATGTCCTTAGAGAGGCCTTCCCTGACCACCTTAGCTGAAGCAAAAACCCACTCATGCTGACTCTCTTCCTCATTTATTTATTTTCTCTATAGCACTTATTTTGTTTAACTTACCATGCTCTAAGAATTGCTTTCAATGTGTTACAAATATTAACATATTTCAACCTCACCCTAATCACATGAGATTAGATTGATTATTATCCCCATTTTACAGGTAAAGAAACTGAAGCACAGATAAACTAAGTAACTTGGCCAAGGTTCTATTGTGGGCACATGTCAGGGCCAGGACTAGTACTTGGGTGAGGGCTATGCCTCTTGGGGGCCCTGCTTTGTGGGGGGCAAAGTGGAAGAGAAGTTATTAGCATAGGAGTAAAGTGGTATGACGGGCCAGCGCCAGGAGCAGGAGGAGCTCTAAGGCTCACTGTGCAACCATAAGCAAGCCCGCCTCTCTAGGGGTTCAGTTTCTTTGCTGGTGAAATGGGGACATTGAATTTGATGACTTCCTGAGCCCTCCAACCAAATGTGATAGTGTAGCAGCCTTGACATGAATGGGGGTGATCTGGGAGCTTAACTTGGGTGCTGTAGGTACTACTAGTACCTCTACCACTCTGACTGCCAAAACTACATATAACATGCTGCTGGTGGTCCCCGCTACTATTTGTTAAAGTCTCCTCTTGTGGCCCTTTACTTCACACATTCATCTACTTCCAAAACTGCCCTTGAAGATTACCCTCATTTTATAGAAAAGACAACTGAGACCTGGAGAGGTTAATAAAATCATCCAAGGTCACATGGCCAAAATCAATCAAGCTAGGCTTTGAAACAAGGTAGACCAGACTCCTTCCCCCAGCAGTTCTTGCTGTTCTATTTACGTCCTTCTTAGCACTTATCACCCTCCTACCTGCTTATTTACTGTTTTTTTTTTTACTATGTTTTTTAACTGCTTATCCCTTCCCACTAGAATGTGAGATTCACAAGGACAGCGATCCCTGTTTACTTCGCTCACTGACCTATCCCACACGTCCTAGAACGGTGCCCAGCATGCATCAGGCGCTCAGTGGAGACGTGCTGCCTGCGTGACTCACTTCCAAGCGGGGCCCCTTCAATGCTGTGTCCCCCCTCTGAGAGGCTCATGAACTGACCAGCTCTCCAACCCCCACGACAAAAGGGGGGGAAACCGCCCAAGTCCACACCCAGCCAGTGGCCTGGTTTTGTACAGCCCAGAAGCTAAGAACGGATTTTGTATCCATTCTTAGCTTTCCTTTAAGGAGAAAGAAGAGGAAGAGGAGGAGGAGGAGGAGGAGGAGGAGGAGGAGGAGGAAGAGGAGGAGGAGGAAGAGGAGGAAGAGGAGGAGGATGAGGAAGAGCTCCAGCCGCAGGAACAAGAATCAACAAGAATATGTGACAGACTGTATGGCCTGCAAAGCCCGAACTATCTGACTCTTTAGAGAAAAAGGGTGCAGACGCCTACTCTAGGAGACCAAGGGGACTGGCAGGCATGCCCGTCCCTCAGGGGCCCTCTGGGGAGCACGCATGCCCACGGCTTTGCCACGCCTCAGAAGCTGCTTCCACATGACCCTGAGTGGCACACCCTCTCCCTGCGCCATTACGTCCACGTTTCCAGCCCATTAGGGGAGCTAATGTGGTACATAGCCGAGTGCTCAAGAGGTTTCTTCATGGGAATTTCCGAAGAATCCATTTCTTGGGAGTAAAGACATTCTTTATTATCTAATAAAATAGTTATATTGTGAATCAGGAGTCCATGATTCAGCTAACGTGATTCCATTAGCAGTTACTGCCACTCCTTGCCATTTAGCTTCTGTTGTATACCAAATGCTCTTCTCCTCACATCCATCCACTGCATTTTGCTCGCTTTGAAGTTAAGAGGTGCCGTCCAGGCTTGCCTCCTCATAAATGCCAACCCTGCACAGCTAATAGATTCATATTGTTAAAGATGCATTGACAAGCTCATGCAGCAGGGAGAGGCATCCTCCGGCTACAAAGCATGCACTGGAAGCTGGTGGGCACCCATGGAAGTCGGAACTGTGGTCAAACCTCTGGGATCTTCTGAGGGCAGCATGAGAAATGTCCAGTGGCAGAACCGCGGAACAGAGAACCATGGGCGGGCGGGGGGGGGATGCATCACGCTCAGCATCGCTGTGCTCCCAACTGGAACAGAAACATAATTACACCCACCCCCCGCCCCACCCCACTACAGTAGCTTTCCCAAGCTTCCTCAAGCTATTACTGGTGTCAACTCCAAACAGTATTTTCCCACCAGTTCAGACATGGTGAGAACTGGTTTCCTCGGGAAGGTCAGAGCAAGCCGCAGCTTTCCCATGCTTGCCCACCCTCGTGAGCCTGGCCCGAGTGCCCAGGCCCTGCTCTTCCAGGGCGATCTGCAGAGCTGGGCACTCCCCTGCGGGAGACAGCCCCTGTGACCAGCCTGTGCTGTTACTCACTGAGCAGCGTCCAAGGTGAGCCATGTGCCCTCTCCCCAACAACAGCACGTCCTTCCTTATAGGCCTTCTATTTGCACTCAGGCAGAGCTGAGAAAGGCACTGAGGATTTGGGATTTGGAGAGGTGGTCCCAGCACCTCATGGCTCTTGCTCTGTGATTTGAGGCCCACCCTGGCCATGCCTGCTCTTGTGGCCTCCCTTTGCTTGGAATCCCTGCAAGGTTTTCTGCCCAGAGGGGAGGACTCCATATTTGTTGAGGCCATACTGCGTGTCAGACACTGTGATGAGTGTTTGTGCTGACCATCACCTGGCCCCTCTGCCCTTCTCCTCCCACTCTGGGCCGCAAGAGGCCAGCCTGTCTGGCCTGTATCAGCAGACTCCCTTGCCTCTGACTTCTGGCTGGGTTCGGCCATCAGGAAATCCAAGGGAAGCTGGAGTCTTACTGCCCTGGCTCTCTCCCTGCGGGGCACTCTGGGCTCTGGGTTGGCTATATCCATCCACTGAAGGCCATGATTTCCCTCCAGAGCCCTCTGCCTGCCAACCTCTCCATAACCCCGTGTCACTTCTAGCCGCGGGGGACTTTCTTGCTGTTACTAGCCCTTGGGTACTGTACTATTTCTTGTGGCTTCCCTAGCTCTGCCCACGCATTTGAAAATCATCCTTTTATTAAACTCTCCTCAAACTACCTCAGTTGAGTGTGTTATCTGTTTAGCAGGGGGGCCCAGACTGATACAATGCTTTATCTCGATTTTCAACTGGTGGGCAATTCTGCAACACTTCAGGGACACTGGGGTTCTTCCGAGTCAGGGCCACGGAGTCCTATTGTGTCCTTTCTGCTCCTAAACCAGGAGAAAGCAGTTCAGAGAAGTAGGCAGTGGGCAAGGGAAGAAACGTGAGCGTGACACCCTCACCCCCCATTTCCTGAGCAAACATTTCATCCCTTCCAGGGCCCATAATGATGTGGAGCTGGGTCCTCTCTCTCCCTGTCCCTCGTGCCCCCCTTGGCTCCCACCTGTCTGCTCTGCTGGGTTTTACCTCTGGGGCTGCTTCTCCACCTTTAGCCCCACCACTCCAGCTCTCCCTATGCCCAGGAAGTGCAAGGACACCACCAGAGGAACTGTTCACCAATGAAGGGGTGACAACCACTGCAACCACCACTTAGAGAGCCTCTTGTCCAGTCCAGACATGACACATATATTCCTGCCTTTGGAGAGAACACACTGTCCATATTCTAACGATGAGAAAACTGAGCCTTGGGGTGGGTAAGTAACTCGCCCAGTGTCTTACTTCAAACCCAAGTGTATCAGACATGGAACCATGTGCCCCCAGTGCAAACTTCCCAGCAGAACTCGTTCTGAGGCTCACCAACTGACCCCAACTTCCAAGAGAGGGCCCAGGCTGCACCACACAGAATCACATCCATAACCACTGTTGGTGATGAGAGAAAACTCGAGGTTTCCCTCCCCAGCCTCAGTATCACCCAGGTCCTCCAGTGTGTTCAGCTTTGACATACGTCAGGGAGTCCCAGCAGTGATAAGGCCAAATGATGAATCACTGCTCTGCTCTGGGATTGGGAAGTGTTCCCCTCATGCTCCTGGTCCACATAGCCTTTTTCTTTTTCTCTTTTCCTTTTTTTTGTCTTTTAATATATTAGTCAGCTCGGGTTGCCATAACAAAATGCCACAGACTAGGTGGCTTAAACAACAGAAATTTATTTTTTCACAGTTCTGGAAGCTAGAAGTAAGTGCAGGACCAAGGTGTCGGCAGATCTGGTTTCTTCTGAGGCTTGTCTTCCTGGCTTGCAGATGGCCGCCTTTTTGCTGTGTCCTCACTTGGTTGTCCTTCTGGCTCTGTCCGAACCTCCTCTTCTGATAAGGACACAAGTCATATTGGATTAGGGCTCACCCATATGAGCTCATTTTACCTTATTTACAATTTAAAGACCCTATTTCTAAATACAGTCAAATTCTGAGGTGCTGAGGTTTAGAACTTCAACATATGAATTTGAAGGGACACAATTCAATCCATGATCTGGCCTAAGAGGGAGGCAATTAGCAGCAAGGCATCCCAATAATGAGGTTCCCTAGAGGCAAAGGGACCAAATGCAAGGTATATGGAACCCAGTTAGGAGACCTGAGTCCCAGGCCTGAGTGCTCTGAGTTCTCCGTGACTTCGGGCAAGTCACTTCATGTCCCTGATTTTCCTATTTATAAATGGGCACAACTACACCTTTCCTGCCGGTCCCAGAGTTGCTCTGCTAATCCTATAAATTTACGGCCATGAAAGTTCTTTGAGAAGCTAAAAGCATTGGACCCACACAGTGGGTTATAAAATTTCCACTGAGAGAAGCAGTGATAAGTGTTGTTTACAGAAACCTGATCTCTCCTGCCCCTCCCTACCCTGACCAGAGACCCACCTTTACTCAGCTCCCTTCCAGGGGAACTAGCAATCCTAGGGGGCGGTTACAGGCAGTCTCTGCGTCAAGGGACCGGCCTGCTCTGCTGTGTGCCATCCTTGCCATTACGCAGGTGGCGGTTACTACTAGCTCGGCCTCACAGGTAGGGAGAGCAGGCTTCCGGAGGTCCGGATGTGCAGTAAGCATGCACAACCCCAGCTTCTGATTCTAGAGCCTGTGCCCTTGGCCCTGTGCTGGACGGCGCCCTGGGGCACTGGGGGGCACTGGGCTGTGTAAGGCACATCCCCGCCTTTGAAGGGATCATAGTCTGCAGAGGCCACCATATGTAATGCACAAGGCAGGGCAGAAGAGGCAGACCGACCAGGGGACATCATCATGCAGTGAGCAGAGGAACACTCACCAAGGGACTGGGGACCCCCGAGTAGGGCTTCGAGGGCTGAGAAGGAAGCAGGCACAGAACAGCACGGTGTACTCAGAGCCACCCTAACTAACTGCTCCCCTGCCCAGGCAGAGCTGGAGCTGGAGCAAGAAAAGGCATCAGGAATACAGAAGCAATGCTGTAAGATTGCCCAAACGCAAACAGCACCCGGGTTTCAAAGGGGGCAAGGCGGTAGATTGTGGACACCGGAGCTGGACAACCTGATAAAAATACTTAGCGCACTTTGCCAGTGGGTATTAAGTGGGTGGTGTGGGAGTACCTAGAACAGTTTGGCCACAGCCAGGAGCTACCTGGGCACAAACTCCCTGCTCACAGGGAAAAAGCCAGCATCTTTCGATTCATGATCAAACCCCTGAGATTCCTGCAGGGAGAAGCCCGGTATGTCTCTCAACCTGGCCCCCCTCTCTCTGGCTTTGAGCTGGCCTCACACTCACAGCCTCCTCCTGCAGGCAACAATGTCTGCCTGGAATTTAATAATTGCTCTGATTTCACCACATTTAATTTCACAGATTTACAGCAAGTGATATTAGTTTTCCACTCATGGTTGACATATAAAGTTTCCTCTTATAATAAATTTAACTGGAGAAAAATGTTAAGTCAAAAATAGAGCAGCGGCTATGCCAATGGGGAAGCAGAGAGGCAGGCGTGTGACTGTGGCTGGGAAATGCTAGGTTTCCCCGCAGCGGCTGTTCCTTCTTCTGCGGAACAGTTAGTCCAAGAGGGGCCAGAAGGCACGAGGCCCCGGCTGGAAGCCCAATGCACCTGACACCCTAGGTCACCACACCAGAAGCCACTCCTGCCCAGAGAGCAGAACGCAGGCTTCTGCCGCATGCAGAGACACCAGGTTTACATTTCCCACGGAAACAATTCTGGAAGCATGCTGCTCCCAGAGTTTCTCAGCCGAACAACTGAGCCACTTCGGCAAAGCTCTGCTGCCCAGAGGGTTTCTGATCAAACCTCGGAAGCTACTCTTGATTTCCTGAAGAATGAGAGCCTCTGACAAGTGGCTGTTCAGTGAGAACAACAGAACGGGGACTGTTCCCTGGGAAAGACATCCTGAATGTTTCAACCCATTTCTTGGGACATGACACCTCGGTGACCAGTGAGGATATGGCTCTGGTGCTTTCACTTGAGAAGAATCTCAAACACAAAAGCTTCTGGCCCAGGCTGCCCTGCCCAGTGTGGTGCAGAGATCAGAAGGGGACAAGCTGGTTTGGGAAGAAAAATCTAATCAGAAGTAGGGATTTTTTTTTCTGCCTGCCCTTTGCAAACGACCTTTTGTTCACATTTTCCTGCTCAGCCCCTGTGCCAGTGAGAATGAAGAATGAGGTCTCTTTCCAGCCCTGGCAAGCAGAAGGGGTGAGGGTCCAGGAAATATGTGACCCCGCCCCCAAGCAGGAATGACACTGCCCAGAGTTTCATGATTTTATACCTTTGAACAGTGTAAACACAGACAGAAAAAAAGCTATGTACGTTTTAAGGAAATGTCATGCACCCCACTATAGTGTCCTATAATTGGGAAGGCAAAGACAGAATTGCAGAAAGAACATAAATAGGTTTAGGAACCAAGGAAGGAGGTGCAGTTTCCAGATCCACCTCTCACTTGCTCAAGCCTGTGATTTGGAATAAGCCTTGCAACTTTTTGGAGCCTCAGTTTCCTCAATGGTAAAATGGACTGGTGCATCTGCCCTTCAGAGAACAACTGATCTAATCCATCAGAAAGCATATTGGAAATGATGAAGCACTGGCCGAACCAAAGGCCTTGTTATAAAGAAGGAAAACAGATAGTATCTAGGCCCAGGAGTGGGTCTGGAAAGGTCAAGGTGGAACTCACATCAGGCAGGAGGGAGGGGAGACCACAGCTGCTATCACCGAGAGGGTAAGTGGTGGTGATGCCTAGAAAAGCTGGCGTTGGGCATCAGAGGATGCCAACCATGTTAATGAGGGGTAATGGTTGTGTAGCCTGGAGGGTGAAAACAATACTGATTCATTTGTTAGTCATTATTATGGTGCGTCCAACAAATATGGAGTGACACACCTCCTGTGTGCCAGGCACCAGAAGTATTACATCCTGCCTCCAAGAGCCTTAGAATCCAGTAGCCCACACGCCTGGAACAGGTGTGGTGGCCCTTTGAAGGAAAGCACTCGCTTGAACGCACAAGTTCTGCTGGGGAAATCAGATGGCTCCGATTGGGGGCGTTTCTATCCCTGTGTCTAAGACCATCCCTGCATTCTCCCAACACAAATGTATTGAGAAGCTTGAGCTGGAGGATGCCGCTTCAGAGGCTAGTCTCAAACAAACCTGGTTCCCAAGAGCTTACAGGCTAGAGGTGGGCATGACCGGAAGACAGAGAAAAGACAGGATGCTATATGATGAGGGTCATGGCCCACTGAGGCAGTGCCACTGGGACGGAATTCTAGGCACATGAGAGTAACATGAACTCTGCAGGGGAGGAGGTGTTTGGAGGCCTCAGAGGCAGAAGCAAGGAATCTGGGCCTTCCCCTAAGGCCAGCAAGGAGATTTAGAAGGACCTAACTCTCCATGTCTGCTCAGAGGCAGCTGTAAGTTACTGCAGGGCACTACAGATCCCCAGATCATCCCAGGTTCACCGGCCCGACCTACCTCAGTTACGCCATGCAGCTGGTGCCTTCCCCATGGTTGTAAAGAACTCCCCGTATTTCGTGCCACTGATTCATGTGGGGTGCACACATTTGCCTTCATTTCATTCACTCACTTCGTTGTTTAAAATTAAGCTTTTTGCTCAATCTATGCTTTTTGCTCTACCATCAATTAGTTTCATAATTCTGCACAATCTCCCCATCCAAACTGCTCCGTCTTATTGTGTTTACTTGTAGGAATGATCATGCCCAACTTAACTTGGAGGCTTATTATGAAGGTAAAAAAGATGCTTCCCAGGAACCTTTGAAAACTTTTAATCTGAGGCTAATGGAATCATGTGACTAAAACTTGAACCCCGCCGCCCAGCTCCATCTCCCACCAGTGTGAAAGGTGCAGAAACAGGGCCAGAAAAGGGGCAGAGAGGAATATGGCTGGGCCAAGGGAGCAAAGGAGAGGGAGAAGCATCTCTCAGACACCGGGAGGGCACGCAGAGATGGGAACTCAGGTGAGGGCAGCACGGGAAGCCCTGGAGGTAAAGATTTGGAAGCAGCTCCATCCTGCAGCTGTTGTAGGCACCTGAGGGCCAGCTGCACTGAGGAAGAGAGCTGGGGTCTGTGCCAGGGTTCAGAGGGTCACCCAGACCTTCGAGGAAAGCAGCCTGAGGTGCTGCTGGATGCTCTGCATTTGGTGTCCACTGGGCACAGCAGTGTGCTAGCCAACAGGCCCTCCAGAAAAACAGGCAAAAATCTTCGATCTGCAATTCTTGCCGATTTCCATGGTGCAAAAACCCCAACCCTGGCCAATTTCAAGCCACCAATGGCTTAAAAGTTGGCTCCAGAAATTCCAGAATATTTAACAACCAGTTCCCACCAGCTGGCAGAGCTGGCTCCAGCAGAACACGCAGGCAGCCATCAGAAGGATGCATTTAGCATCTCAGGGCCTCTCCAGAAAATTACCACAAACAGATTATGAGCCATTTTCGGTAATAAGCACTCATACTTCAGTTTGGTTAAATGGAAAGCAGTCACAAAGGGATTTTTATGGTGTGCTCTTCTCCTGCTCTGTCTCCAAAGGCATGTTTACAAAGCACAGAGAAATGTTCAAATATGCCATAGCGTCCATAAGCAAAATGCGCCTAGAGCTCTAAAGGGCAGACTGTGCGCTCTGACTCTCCAGCGCTTGCTGGGTTAGACACGTGGTCTTAGCACAAGTTCGTCTGCCTGTGGTTAAAACCCAACACCTCCCCTGGACTGAACACATCCATGAGAAGCCAGAGGTGAGAGTGACTACAGCCTCGGCTCATCCATAATTGACAGAGAGATAAATAACTTTCCCGTATGCTGAGTTTATGAGGGAACGTATGGCATTGCGCATAATACACAATGTGTGGCTGCCTGCATCCCCACCCCTCACTCTCTGAGATTTCCCCATGATGATGTGCTCCTGTGAATGATAAGCTCCCTCCTTACTGAAAGTTTTAAAATGTATATGTGGTGCTGGGAAATTTAGGGGGATAGCAATTATTTGGAGTGTAGTGAAAAACACACTTCTAATATTTGTTGCTCTTCCCTCCACCCTCACTTCTGGGATTTCAAAAGCAAACTAAGCTTCGAAAATGAGGGTGTTCCTGAAACCGCTCAGAAGACAAGTCGTTAAGGAGTGCTTTCTCTTTTCTTTGCCACCCCTTACAGAAGGGAAAATTCCATCAAGATGGCTCTTTCTCTTCCTCTAAAGCAGGAAATGAAAGCAGATTCTGTTTAGAAGGAAGACCTTGGATTCCATAAAATAAAGACTCCCTTTCATGTCTCTCTCTGGGGTTTGGAGCTGAGCTATGCCAGGGATACCTGGCATCTCCACCTCCATGCTTTGCATACACTTTTGTGTCCGGAGAGGGGTGAAGTGGGGGTTCAGAGCATAGGCCTTGGGGTCAGACTTTGGGTTGAAGCCCAGTTTTGCAGCCCAGGAGCTGTGTGGCCTTGGGCAAGTCCCTGGTACTCTCTACCCCTTGGTTTCCTATCTGCAGCGTGAGCTTACCTTTCAGGGATGTTCTAGGGATTAGGCGGAATGGTGCATGCAAAGCCCTTAGCACAGTGGCTACTGCGCAGTGGGTTCTCCATAAATGGTGACGATGATGCTGTCTAGCTGGCCCAACTCACACACCTCGTCTTTCCACTATACTTCGACAGCTTGATGGGTTGGGCCATTTTTCTCCTCTTGGAGGTCTCGGGAACATGCAGAATATAGATGCTAAGTAAGGTGTTGTAAGTTGATGTGCCAATGAATCAGGAGGTAGGGGTGGGAAGGAAGAGGGCTGGGCCCCAGATAAGGAGGCCCCCTTGGAGGGCAGAGGGAGTCTCCTGTGTGGAGATGAGAGCACTTTGCTAAGGGGAGACATCCTGGATTGGACCTAAGCAGGGACCCTGCTCCTCTACCACAGAATTTAGCGTTTCTCTCAAAGTAAGAAACCTCAGGGGACCTGCTGTGGTGACTCACATTTCTCCTGGAGAGATCACCTCTCTGACTTGGCTAACAAAGACGGGGTCTTTCTGAACCCACATCTAGGAGCTCTTGACCACGGACTGGGGGATCCAGCCAGAGGAGATAAGCAATGAAACTCAGGTGGGCAAGGCAAGAAGAACAGATACACACAACAGGACAGGGGCCTTGTCTGTGGGGACAGGGGGAATGTATAAAGCATGAGGAGAAACATCATCCCTGAGCACAGGACTACTTCAACTATGCCACAGAATCACTGTTGCTTCTCAGAATAGTGACCGAAGAATGCAAGCACATGAGGTGGGAAGCATGGAGTGATACACCCTAAGCCTTGAATATGCAGCCTCCTCCCTTGAGAACAATAGGAGAAGGGGTAAAGGAGCCCAGGATCCTTCTGGAGCACAATCAGAAACTAGACAATGGCTCTGTCCAACTAGCCTGCTTTTCTTTCCTGGGATCCTCCAAGTCTCATCCTGGTCTGGGGGCCATAAGGGGAGCGGGAAGAGAAGCCATCACCCAGCCCTCCAGAGGCAGGGCTCTCAAGTGGGCAGCTCAGAGTCATCCCAGAGGTTGAGGGGCAGCAGAGCAAACTCAGGACTGTGAGTCAGAAAGCTGAGCCTTTACTCCCCAAGTGACTGAGGTCAGTGAACCTAGAAGAACCTTGGCTTTTCTATATCTACAAGAGAAATAATGATAATAGCAATCCCAATGTTTGTGGCAACATATCTATCCTCCAAGGGAATTATTTTAGAACATCTATAATTAGTGTCCTTTTTTTTCTCTAATAATAAAGAACCAATAAAACTTTTTTTTACTAATAAGGAACAAATAAAATTTGAAGGAATAGAAAAGTGAAAAGTCCTGACCTTAGAATTAAAGTTCCATCCTCTCCGTGGAAGTACAGAAATTAACTTCTTAACTCAGTTACATGATGTCCATGGTATTTCATGTTTGCATTTCTCTCTTTGCTTACTGCCAAAATACTACCATGCAAATACACTCTGAGGTTTCTCTTGCAATGTGGCTCATTCCCCGATCTTTTAAATTCCCTGCATTAACAGTTTGGGAGGGGGAAGTTCCTTAAGGAAGAGGTTGATCATCTTAAGGTCCATTTGGAATTCAAGAAGGCACAGAACCATCTAAGTAGCATGCTCCTCAAAATAAAAGGATTAAAAAATTCAAGGTAAAACCTGAATATTAAGGTGGAATTATTCCAGTATTTGCAGATTTTAAGATGAGTGGTGATAGTGGCTTGAAATTGCCAGTCCTTTAAAACAAATATTTTAGCAAAACCTGGTATAAAATTGGTACACGCATTGAGAACCATGGTTCTGGGAAGGATGCTGAGGGTTAACACAACAACAGGGTTGGAGGGATGTCCATGATCAAATGGTTGAACTGGGAGGAAATCTGGAGAGACTTTAACAAGTTCCTTTTTTTTTTTTTTAAGATTTTATTTATTTATTTCAGAGAGGGAGAGGAGAAGCAGGGGGAGGGGCAGAAGGAGAAGCAGACTCCCTGCTGCGCAGGCAGCCCAATGCAGGGCTCAATTCCAGGACCCCGAGATCATGACCTGAGCTGAAGGCAGACGCTTAACCGACTGAGCCACCCAGGCACCCCAACAAATTCCTTTTAATTATTGCTGAGGAAAACAAGCCCCAGAGAGGAGCACAACTTCCCTAGGTCACTTGGGTGTTGACTTGCAAAGCCAGAAATGGAACATGGCCCACAAATTAGGTCACACAAAATCCAAGCCCTCACAATCACTTTTGCTCTAGGTGGACCACTTGGTCCTGTCTCCTTGCCACCTTGAAATTCTTCTGCTGGAACCCTCTCCACCAACACTGGGGCTCCCTAATGCCCACAGAATTCTCCAAGCTCTTGTGACAAGCTGTGCAGAGCCCTGGGCTTTAATAGAACACATAGAACACAGACACCATGGGGATTTCCTAAACTCAAGTCTTGAAAAGACCAAAAAGTGGTCTTTTCACAAAAGGCTCACGCCTCCACCATATCCATCATTGGCCTCCAGAGCCAACAGGAAGATACTCTCCACCCACCTCTACCTAAGCCTGAGCCAATTATCCATCCCTCTCCAGTTAGAGGCATGAGCACCTCTCCAGTTAGAGGCATTCAAGGCTCCTGAGGGCACAGGTTGAGCTAAGGCTCCCCCCAGCCACAAGTCCCAGACTTTCCCAGGGAGCAGTAAGAGACACCATAAGTGCCCGTGCCCTGCCAGGGGATGGGATCCTCCCCAGCCCCACACGGACTTCTGGGAAAGCAGGGAGAGCTGTCCTGAGGCCAGAAGCCTCAGACTAGGGAAAGTGCAACGGTACAAGTGGCCTTCTCCTGCTCTGTTTGAGCAAGGAGGAGAAAGGAGGCATTTCTCTATGTAACATGCTGAGACTTGTGAAAGATCCACATGCCCAGAACTAACTCCCTTAGCCACAAACCACAGAGCCCTGCCTCTTCTGTTCAAATCTAAGCTTTACCACTTCATAATTGCCTGGCTTAAGCAAGTTAGCTAACCTCTCTGAGGCACAATTTTCCCCCTTTAATATGGGGTCATGGCACCCAGCTTATAGAGCTGTCCCCAGGACAAGAGGGTAGAAACAGAGCTCTCCCAGTGCCTGGCACCTAGCAGGGTTGCAACAAATGCTGGTCTCTTCCTTTCCCTGTGGGGAAGAGCTTCCCTCACTGGGCTCACCTTCTAAAGGGAGTATGTCCAAAGAGGGAACAATAAAGAGTGTATTCAGATGAATGCTCCTTGCAAGAAGAGATGGGACTCCTATCAACAGGGACAGCATTGGGTTGACAGGAGAGAGAAGCGCCTGGAAAAGAGAGGCTGCAGGGAGGCAGAGAGGGGTGGACTCAGCCCCACTGGCAGGCTGTCCAGCTTCCACAGGATCCAGAAATCCCTGAAGAGCTTTCCCTATAGCTTGGGCAACTATAGGATTTCTAAGCAGTTGCACATCATACAACATTAAGTACTGAGGTTTAATACTTTAAAGAGCAAGCAAATTTTGTGCCAAACTCCTCCAGTTTCCCCATGCAAGTTATGACTGAATTTGAAATGGCTAGTGTCAGCTCCCAGACTTGTTAATATGGTGGTTCTACCTGCATTTGCATAATTACTAGGAGAGTCGATATTAAAATTTCAGAAGACAATCCTGTCTGAAAAGTTAATTTCTATATTTTCTGCTAACTGGAGAGGGACATGGACTGCCTGAAATACCACAGGCCGCTCTTTCGTGACAGGGTCCCTTATTAACTCTTCATGGCTCTGGCACAGTGACGTGGTAAGAACAATGTACTCGGCTCAGTTGGAGGTCCTGTATTGCCACTGTCTGGCTGTATTGCCTCAGGAAATTCCCTTAACTTTTTTAGTCTCCATTTTCTCAGCCACCAATGTCTCTGTAGTCTTGAGAAAATTAGAAGATCGAGGAGATTAAAATCATTTCATTAATCCCAAATAGAATGGTGAATCCATTCCCCTTGGGGTAACAAAGGGAGCAGCCTTAGAGGGTACCCTGGCTCCTGTACCCTTCCTTGGGTTCATATCCAGGCTGAGGGGTAAGGAACCAAACCTTGCAAATGCCTGTGGACTTCACGGACACCATCTGAAGGGGGAGCCACCGACCAGCGATCCAAGCGGGGAAGCTTCCTTGTGCCAGGAGGATTACATACAGATTTTCTCAGAATCATACTTTCACCCTTGAAGGATGATTAGGCAGATGTCTGATCCAACAGTCCCACAAGTAAAGGACCAGGTGAGCCTGCACTCATACTGGGGAGGGGGGAGAGGTGTGAGGGTGGAAAGGCAGGGAACCTCTCCCCTGAAAACCTACCCCCTGCAAGACTCCTCCCTGAAGCTGTTTTGTATGGAAATGAGCAACAGGGACATTGGGAGTGCTCTTATAAGAATGAGGACAACTTGGTGAGAGCTGGCAAGAGGTGGATCCAGGGAAAGAGACACCTCCTTTTGTTAGGGGATAGTGGTGAGGAAGAATCTGAGAAGTTGTTACATGCAATTGATGAATCACTGAATGCTTCCTCTGAAACTAATAACACACTGTATGTTAATTAATTGAATTTAAATAAATAAATAAATAGGTGAAGACGTCTGGGGAAAAAAGAAGAATCTGAGAAGTGGGGGGAAATTTAAAGAGTCCCAAAGACAGGCTACCCTTGGGGAGCCAGGGCAGGACAGGACATGGGAGCTCCCAGTAGCTGCCATCACCAAGGACCGTATCAATGTGGAAATTCCCTGTGGTCACTGCAGAAATTCTGATGTAGGGGAACATCTAGTCTGTTCTTGTCGGCCTTTTTCCAGCTATCTCGGCACTCAGCAAAAGAATTCAAAAGGATGGGTAGTCCTCTTAAAGAGAATCTTCTTTTTTTTTTTTTAGATATTTTTTATTTATTTATTTGACAGAGAGGCAGAGAGCACAGGTAGGCAGAGGGGCAGGCAGAGGGAAAGGGAGAAGCAGGCTTTCCGCGGAGCAGGGAGCCCGATGTGGGGCTCGATCCCAGGACCCTGGGATCATGGCCTAAGCCAAAGGCAGCAGCTTAACCGACTGAGCCACCCAGGCGCCCCCTCTTAAAGAGAATCTTTAACAATGCCCCCACCTGTGAGGTTGTGTAAAAAAGGAAAAGTCACATCATTAACTGAAGATCATTTAGAAAGTGAGCTCCCACTCAAACGTCCCCCCTGCTGCTTAACAATAGTATTGGGGGGAAATACTCAACACTCGACTTAGGATGAGCAGCACATAGGTACAATTATAATACCATTTTCGTTAAACACAAGACAAAATTAACATGCTTTCATAATTTCGAATTCCATTTTTCATAACAGATTTTTTTAAAAATCTACCATGAAATTTTCCTATCTTGCATTTTATGAAGATTCATTTTGGAAGCTTCCTTTCTTCCGTATAAAGATGTGTAAAGAACAAGGGCCTTGCATGCTGTCCATTGTGGTAGGGTGGTTTGGAAGACTTAACTGACCCTCCCATCTCTTTGCAGGCCATCCTGATGAGGGCCCTTGTTTTCTGGAAGGAAACAGTGTCTAGAATTCCAGGCAGAAACTGATGCTTTGAGTGGTGCTCCTGCAGGGGGACAGGGAGGGACATGGGCGCTGGGAGACCTGAGGGGAGGACTCCTGCTCTGGCCCATGTGTCGGGAAGGCTATCCTCCATGATGACAGGCAGTGGGCTTCTAGTCTGCAGGGTCCAGGCTAAGGACTCGGACATAATTCTGGGCTTACTTTGCCAAGGGGAAGAAAGCCCTTCTTGATCAAATCTGCCTCTTTCTTGGAGAATTCTAGCAGGCTCTGGGGAAAATTCCTAGGATTGGCTCTCAAGAGAAAGCACATGTTAAAGACAATGCTAGTCATCCGGGGGAACCTCTCTCCAGGGCAGAAATGGGCCTGGTCACTTATTACTCAGAGAATCTGTCTGGAAGATGTGTTTCTCAGTGTGGGAATGTATATAAAGGAAGTAGAACAAGTAGGAACTTTAAAGATCAGATCTGATACTATGAGGTAAGCTCAAATGCCTGCCATATACATGGCTATCTGAAAAGAAAGAAGAGACCCCCACTGGTCTTTCCCACAGAAGTGACCATGTTCTGTAGGTGCTCTACGGGTAAAATCAGGCTCTCCCCTGTGGTGTCCACAGACGAGCAGGGGGTGATTTTGCACTGAAGGAGACTAGACCCAAGAACTGCGAATTCTTATGTCACTGAACATGACCTCTGCTCAAAGGGAGTTCTATGTGGTGCAAGGCAGCAAACTGACCCACAGCAGCCCTCTCTGAGAGTGGTACAGATGCCAGGGAACAAGGGGAAAGCATGTGCTTGTCCCAGGACACAAAAGGTGCACTGCCAGGGGTCTTTGAGACCTGCTATAGCTCAGTCTTCAGCAAGCTGAAGCCCAGGGTGCCTGAGGGTCCAAGGAAAGAGCATCCCATACTGCTTCACGTTCCTGGGTGATACACCTGCATTGTAGAAGGAGCCTAACACAGATTAGATACTCAGTAAAGTTTTTCCAAGGAAGACTAAGAAATCAGCCTGCTGTAGATGCCACGAGTTGGCCAACAAACTTTACACTGTGCTGAAAAGGGAAGAAGATACAAAAGCTGAGTAGTTTAGGAGAAATGCATGCGTTCTATCCTTCCATGGGGGACCACAGAGCTAGAAGGGAAGGAACAGAGGTTATTAAGCAGTTACTAGTTATTACTAAAATTGCCAAAATGTGTGTTAGGTGCTGGCCCTTTAAATGTTTGGCTTGAGCATTTGGGTCTGTCTTGGAATATGATGCCTTCATTCCAGGAACTATGTTTTTGCTTGGGGCATTAGCCTTGATAAAAGCCTGCAGTTCCACCGGGTCTGTCATGGCGTAGTTATTAACAGGCACGTGAATGTACTTTGTCAATAACTTTCATAAAACAGTTCAAGTCAAAGAGAGCAGAGTATTTAAATAAACTCAAAATAGATTAAAGACCTAACTGTGAGACATGAAACCATAAAACTCCTAGAAGAAAGCACAGGCAGTAATTTCTTTGACATCAGCCTCAGCAACATTCTTCTAGATATGTCTCCTCAGACAAGGGAAACAAAAGCAAAAATAAACTACTGGGACTACGCCAAAATAAAAAGCTCTTGCACAAAAAGGAAACCATCAACAAAATGAAAAGGCAACCTACTGAATGGGAGAAGATATTTGCAAATGATACCTCTGAGGGGGTTAATATCAAAAATATATAAAGAATTTATAGAACTCAACACCAAAAACACAAATAATCCGATTAAAAATGGGCAGAAGACCTGTTTTCCAAACAAGACACACAGATGACCAACAGACACATGAAAAGATGCTCAACATCACTAATCATCAAAGCAATGCAAATCAACCCACAGTGAGATATTAGCTTATACCTGTCAGAATAGCTAGAATCAAAAAGACAAGAAATAACAAGTGTTCGTGAGGATGTGGAGAAAAAGGAACTCTTGTACACTGATGGTGGAAATGTCAATTGCTGCAGCACTATAGAAATATGGAGGTTCCTCAAAAAATTAAAAATAGGACTACCATGTGATCCAGTAATTCCATTATTGGATATTTACCCAAAGAAAACAAAAACACCAATTCACAAAGATATATGTACCCCTATGTTTATTGCAGCACTATTTACAACAGCCCAAATATGGAAGCAACCTAAGTGTCCATTGATAGTGATGGTTAAAGATGTCTCACACACACACACACACACACACACACACACACACACACACACACACA
>NW_027397063.1:112127104-112325702 GCF_003265705.2 Callorhinus ursinus
ACACACACACACACACACACACACACACACACACACACACACACACAGAGGAATACTACTCAGCCATAAAAAAAAATGAGATCTTGCCATTTGCCACAACATGGATGGACCTAGAGAGTATTATGCTAAGTGAAATAAGTCAGAGAGAGAAAGACAAATACCATATAATTTCACTTATATGTGGAATCTAAAAAACAAAAAAAAAAGTAAATAAACTAATAAACAAAAAGCAAAAACAGACCCATAAATACAGAGAACAAATGGCTGGTTGTCAGAGGGAGAGAGGTATGGGATGGGCAAAATAGGTGAAGGGGAATAGCAGATACAGACTTCCAGTTACAGAATAAATAAGTCATGGGAATAAAAGGTAGAGCATAGGGAATATAGTCAAGGGAATATAGTCAATGGCATTGTAATAGCATTGAATGGTGACAGATGGTATCTATACTTATGGTGAGCATAGCATAATGTATACAGTTGTTGAATCACTATGTTGTACACCTGAAACTAACAGAACATTGTGTGTCAGCTATAATTCAATTTTAAAAACAGAGTATGCAAAGATAATACATCTTAAGAGGAAGAATTTAAAGAAATAAGCCTCTGGATAAACTTGGTACTTATCTTAACTGCTATTAGTCACTGCTTAACTGAAACCTGGAAATACCTCAAGACTTGAACAGAACACTTCTTTCTAAGCCACCCCAAGTCCTTGTCCTGGAATAAGATTCCTTCCTTGTTAACACTAGAAATTCAGGTTTCCTGTTTTGTTTTCTGTTGTAGCAACAGTTTCTCTTTTTATCCTACCTGGATTAGGGCTTTATATCTCAATATGAACAGCTACTCTTTCTTCTAATACTTAGAAGTATTACATTTTGCACCACTGTCAAATGTAAGTCAGCCCAAAGAACTCTATCACACTTCCTCTCAGCTGGGCATTGCTTAGTTGACAACAAAGAAAGAATCCTAGGTGTTCTCTGATATCTAGGCTAGGAACAGAAAGAAATTTCTTCTAGTGGCAGTTCTCACTTGGAGAAGAACAATGATCTTCAAGTGTGGGGGGGTACACTTCCCTTTCTCTAGTGCCCCTAGCCTACTGCTCCATGAAGAAGAGGGCAGGTGGGAGGGACTGTCTTTGAAAGAATCCAGATCATCCTTTGAAAGGTGCTGTTTGACCCTTATCACTGTAGGAGTCAGCATGGGGGAAAGGTATCCTTACTGACCACATGAGAGTGAACTGTACAAGCTGGCAATATTCAGATTAAAGCAGTACAAATCCTTCCATTTGGTTAAATTTACCAGCCTTTAATGTGAACAAGCACCTCCTTGTTCCCTGATAAGAACAAGGAGAAGATAAATTTCTAGTCAACTTTCGCGGCTCCCTCTACCTTCTCCATCAATCACACCCCAGTTCTCTGGAAATCAGAATCCTGCAGTTTATTTAGTTACTGCCAGGTATTGTTCTCTACCGTTGCATGACCCTGGTATTTTTGAGTCCTTTCTTCATGGGTTTATCCTCTCTCCCCAACTAGTCCGAAAACTCCTGGAGAGCCCAACTGGGACTGAGTACACAGTAGGTGCTCTATAAATGCCTGTCACATTGGTTATGATCTTCTAGGACTCCAGCAAGGCCATGGAAAAGAATACATCTCCCTTGGAAAATCACTTTGTATTTTATTTCTGACAACCTAGACATGGGTGAGCATACTATCTCGCTTAGACTTAATTTGATACATTGTGACTCAAATTCTGAGATCACAGAATACTTTTCCTTCAAAAGGACCCTGAAAAAACCTACCCATGCTGCTGATGGAAAGATAAATGCATAATCTCTAAACGATGCTACCGGCTGTGGCCTATGCCAATGGAATTGAAAGCACTATGGCTGGTATGGAGGTTGAGAAAAAATTGTAGACGGAGGCTTCCTATCTCCTCTGGAAGCTCCCTGTGGAGGGTGTGGCTGCCTCTTCTCCACTCATAGTAGGGCCAGTTGTGCATCCTTCATTCAGTTCTGCAGTAGAGGGTGCAGAAGACAGTATGAAGGCCATGCAGAAGATAGCAATCCCTGGTTTGGCCAAAGGCACAGTCTAGGATCTTGTCCAAAGGAGGTATCTCCAGGTGTCCCATCCAGCTTCTGGAACCTCACAGACTAACCTAAATGGATGCCTGGGCACTGTGAGCATGGTCAGGCCCAGAGAGGTCTGCCTTCAAAGGACTAGGAAATAATAATGCTAGCTGCCAACTTTAATTGAGTAGCTATTCTCTGCTAGACAATGAACTACATTATTGTCACGCTTTATTTGAAATGTTCACAACAAAAAGAGATATTAATGTCCCTATTTGACAGGTGAGGAAACTGAGGGCCAGAAAGATCAATTTATCACACAGTAAGTTTTGGACCTAAGTATTGGACCCCAACTTGACTCCAATGCCCTTCCAACTACTGCTCATTTTGTAACTATTCTGCACATGAATTCTTGGTTTATTGCATATGCCATTCTGAATACCACAGAGTTCTCTTTCCAAGGCACTTCCACCACCATTTGGGTGGAGCTGAGGTTAGGTTACTGTTCCCCAACTTTTAGTAGCAGTATCATTAAGAACATGAAATAACAAAGGAGTTATTTGGGACATGGGAAGTCAATGGCTTGCAATTGAGTTCTTGTTGTCTATAAGAGGAAATTACCTCTTGCTTACAAGCAGTCTTGCTAGGCAACCCACAGTAAGATTTTTAAAGTTTCTACTTAGACTCAGAGGCAAAACCAATATGTGTCTCTATCTGCCCACTGCCCTGCCTTTCCAAGGGCCTGAAAAAAGAAGGCTGCTTAGTCATTACAGAGACTGGTCTGGCTTAAAGTGAGAACCTGCAAAAAAAAAAAAAAAAAAAAAAAAAAAAAAAAGCAACAACTATGGAAGGCTTGGGTTGCCTGAAATGATGCCTGAACATAAAAGATTTCTTGTCCCCAAATCAGGGACCACTGGTCCCCAGATGATCCCTAGAAGATCAGGCTAGGTTCCTTGGTATAACCTCTCTTTGGGAACGCAGGCTCCATCTATATCTCCTTCTTAGAGAACATGTTCCTAAAACAACCCCTACCAAGGAGGCAGCAGACCAGATGACTGTGACCCCCCTAGTCACAAATGATTGTCCCAAAGGTGGGCAGCTGTCTATAGGAAGCCCACTGACTAGCCAGCAACCTCTGCATGACATGTGTGTTCTGGCTTGAAATGAGGAATTGGAAAAGTAGTTTCTCTCATTAAGAATTTGAACTAAGAAGGCCTCAGGGAAAATAACAGGAAGCTAGGGACTCTGGATATTAAGGACATTGTACACCCAGAGTATGGCAGAGACCATCCAGGTTTACCAAGTATCCATGTACTCTCCTACATGTCCCATCCTCCCTCACAATGGGGTTAGAGCTGCACTAACTAGTTCTGACCAGTGGACTATTAGCAGAACAGAGTAGTGTCATGTATGGGCCAATGCAGTTAAAAGCAGGTGCACTTTTTCTACCATTCTGTTCCCTTCCTTGGCCACATCTTCCAGATGGCACAGCTGTTAGATAGAACTAGCCTGAATCCCTAAACTATACCCTAGGAGAGAGCACACATACACTGGCAATACATTGCAGTAGCTTAGCGGATGCAGTGATGACCCATATTAATGCTAGAAATACTACTACTGTTTGGTGACTGACTGATAAAATGTCAACCAAGGTTAGTCTGTAGCCAGCATGAAGCAATGTATCCACTGGGGAGGGCAGGAGACAGAAATTCATACCGAACTAATGAGTACTTACTATATACCAGGAACACAGCCTCATTTGATCCTTAAAAAAAAATTTTTTTAATCTTATTTAGTTATTTCAGAGAGAGAGAGAGAGAGAGAGAGCACGAGCAGGGGAAGGGACAGAGAGAAGCGGACTCACTGCTGAGCAGGGAACCTGACAAGGGGCTCGATCCCAGGACCCCAGGATCATGACCTGAGCCGAAGGCAGCTGCCTAACCAACTGAGCCACCCAGGCACCCCAATCCTTATAAAAATCTTAATATTGAAGTAGGTATTAGCCATCACACTTATTTATTTGAGAGAGAGAAAGGGAGAGGGGCAAAGAGAGAGAGAATCTCAAGCAGACTCTGCTGAGCACAGAGCCCAAGGCAGAGCTCAATCTCATGACCCTGAGATCATGACCTGACCCAAAACCAAGAGTTCGATGCTTAACCAACTGAGCCACCCAGGCTCCCCAGTCACCCCACTTTACAAATGAAAAACCTACATAGTGGTTAAAGGACATGTGACTGATAGTCCCCAGGTTATAACCCTGCACATCTGCTGCTCTTTTCCTAACAGGTTCCTATATAACCTTGCCTTTCCCTTTGCCATCCACAAGAACCTGCAGTGATACATCCTGACCACAAGGGGCATCACAAAAGCTACAGTAAAGACTGTCTTGGCATTCTCTCTAGGAGCATCAGGGAGATAACATAAGAGCAAAAGGGAAATCATAATCACACATGCCATCAGAAAGTGTCACTTTGGGGTTTATGGTAGTTGTGAGACAACTCACAACTCTACGGACACCTGATGGCCAACAATGCCTCTCACATCTTGTTAGACAGAATGTGAGCCTCACAACCCACCTCCGCTATGCATGTGCATGAAATTATTACCTGCCCACAGAGAAGAATGTGTGCGTCCCCCCACACTCAGTCTGGACCTTTAGTGGCATACTGGGCTGCGCGGGAGGCTGAGTAAGCTGAAGTATATTTAAGAAAGAGAAGGAAGGGAAAACCTTCAGTGACTGCAAATTTGTATTTTCCTATCACAAGGTCATGTTTTAAAGAGAATTTAAGAGAATCTTATAATTTCCAGTTTTTCCCTTCTATCTTTAGAGTTTAAAAATGAATACCAAAAGCAACATTTTAAATCATTTTCTTTTGCTTAAGAATGAGGTGTCGACCTTGATCACTGCCTGAAGTTAATAAGTGCAGAATGCGGTGCATTACCTTAGGGTCACAGGTGGTAATTTTAATACCTTGGTACAGTCCACAGATAGCTAAGGGAGGAACCACCTCCACATCATGTGAAGGGTGGAGAGAAATAACAGAAAAGGCCCCAGGCCAAGTCAAGAAGGGAAATGAGTTCACAGGAAAGGATGAGAGGAGACCTCTGGACAAATAAAGAGAGCTAGGATTTTCCAAAAAAGAATTCATGAAAGTTGCACAGTTAGAAAAAAAAAAATGTGATTTACAGAGGCTGGTGATGTGGATGGGATTCGAGAAAGAGATATTCAGCATGTATATGCGAGCATGTGTTTCTATGGGAGACGGGAAGGAAAACACTTTGTATTACCTCCCAGGAGGAGAGGAAAGGAAGAAAAGAAAAAATCCAACACCGCCAGCCTTTAGACAGGTCTCTGCAGGAGACCTTACAGTCTCCTTACAGGGTGACCCAGAGCTTGGGCAACAGCAACTGACCCAGTCTCCTAAATCCACCTTTGACTCCTGTGTTCATCTTACCCCTTAATCTGCAACTGCCATTTTCTTTAGGGTTGGTAAATAGATTTAATCTTCTCCACCAGCTCTAATTGAACCTGCATTACATTGAGAAAAATTTCATGAGAGAAATGCATCCAGCTAAAAACGTGCATCTCTCCTTCTCCCTTGCAGACAGGGATGGCTGTGGGACTCAGCTCTTGTCAATGAGGTGGAAGCAGCAGTTTGGTGGGTGCAGTGGGTTGAATAGAGTGATCCTCAAAGATATGTCCCCATCCAGGACCCTTTGAATGTGACCTTATTTGGAAAGTCTCTTTGAAGATGTAACTGAATTAAGGATCTAGAGATGAGACAGCCTGGATTATCCAGGTGGGCCCTAAATCCAATGACAAGTGTCCTTATTGAAGACACACCAAGGGCAGATAGACAGAGAAGAGGAGAAGGCCAGATGAAGACTTAGGCAGGGATTAGAGTGACACAGCCACAAGCCAAGGAACACTTGGAGCCACCATAAACTAGAAGAGGCAAGATAGGATTGCTCCTTAGAGCCTTCGGGGGACCTCAGCCCTACCGACACCTTGATTTCAGGCTTCTAGCCTCTAAGCTGTGGGAGAATAAATTCTATTGTTTTAAGCTACCAAGTTCACAGTAATTTGTTGCAGCAGCCCTAGAAAAACTAATACAGAGAGACTTCCTGGAGAGCTCCTTAAAAGCTGGCAGCCACTATTCCACCCTTTTGTTCATTAAATCTGCCCCAAGAGAAAAAGTTGCTATTGGATAGGATTGTCTGGGTCGTGTGTGGATCAGCAGATTCTTGTGTCCTTCTCTGGACTGTGGCATTTGGCACACCCTTCACTTGGCTAACTGTCCCAATATGTGATTCTCATCACCTCAGATGTCCACATATGATCTTACCTAGCTCTAAGTAGGGCTCAAACCCGTGGTTTAGTCCTGGATTCATGATCTGGCCTGGAAAGTGTGTGCTCTTTTTTTTGTTTATTTTGCCACGGCAGTCCAGTGCATTTTGCCTCTTCCCCTGCTCCTGGGCAGGCACTCAAACTCCTAATGCTTTTGCATAAAATAATAATAATAATAATGATAATACTTTTAAGAACACAGAGTCTATAGCTCAGTAATACAGAGCCAAGGAATAAGATGTTTGGAAGCCAGATGAGAGGAGAACAGGGGAACTTCATGTCTATTGTAAAAGAGTGAACTACATTCAGGGAGGATTGCACGTTTTTGAGTATTCAGTAACTGCCTCCAAAGCCAGGGGAATGAATAAAATCTCCAGGAAAAAAAAAAATTTACTGCCTTCAAAATAGTAAATACGCAGTGTCTATACATTTCCAAACAAACATATTTTGATTAAGTCATTAATGTCACTTTATAGCTGTTTCTCCCTCTCCCTCAGTCTTGCTGAAGGATTTAACATCACGCAATTTAACAATGACAGCTGGTGAGAAATCAGCTTTGAGATTTCTCATTAAAAGTAATGCTGTGTTAGTAGCCAAATACTTGGAAATGTGAAATGTTAAAATTTAATGGTGTGGAAAAGGCTTATTCTAACTTTGCAGATTGTACCATCTTTGCAGAAGTTGGTAGAAAATATCAACTTGGATTGTGGAAGGCCCAGTGCAGTTGTAAAAACAATGGTAGTTTGCAGAAGGAGGCATCCAACAAGCTGCAGGACTTAATATAGCCTGCTTTGTGGGGTTCTAGAAACCTCGGCTTGGCTCTCACACTTGCACAGAATAAAGTCTCTCATTGGTGTCTCCTTCTTTATCTGCACTCTCACCATTATTGGCCTTTAAGCTGAATAGGCAAATTTATTCCACTTATATTATCTTCCCAAAGCTGTTTTCAGGAATATTCTGCCCAATGTCTTATATCATTGCACTGTGCTAAGCATTTAGGAAATTCATTTCTCTGAGAGGAATAGCAGGAAATAAAGTTTCATTGTATTTTATTTAGATGGAGAACAAAAATAGGAGGACTCACATCCAATGTAATCAAAGCTGCCCATTTGCATTTTGGGAAAATAATTACACTCTTTATCTCCTGATCTTAAATCACTTCCTGAAAACTTCCAACACCTGTGACAATGAAAATGTACAACTACAACACATTATTCAATGGGTCCCATCTGTGGACTTTAATACCAGTGCTTTTAAGCCCTATAATTGCACTAAAGCTGAAGACAGTTGGGAGGAAGGGGTACATGTAGGCTCTTGGCCCACCCCTTCTATTTCTTTTCTAGAATTTGAAAGCACATGTGCAACTATGTATCTATTTGGATAGTTTGTGTGGTTTTACCTAAACGTTTCACATTAGCATGCTTTATCTCCTCAACTTGACTATAAGCTGCTCAAGGGCACAGAGTAAGGACTGAAGAATGTTAGCCACTTTGATTATTATGATGATGATGGTTATCAAAAGAGAAATGGAGCCCCCACATAAGAAATGGAGCTAGGCAAAGAAATCCCTAAGCAGAAGAACAGAAGGTGCAAACCAGATGGTGGGTACAGCTCTCCAGTTTGAAGGTGGCGTGGTGAGAGGAAAGGACTGCTGCATCTGAAGACAGGCAAGCCCGAGGCACAGCCCCAGTGTTACTACTTTGTAATCCCGCATAGGGCAACCCAAACCCTCTGAGGCTCGGTATCTTCATGTACAAAGTGCAGGTAATAACATAGTTGTTATTATATCCGAAAAATACATTTCAAGTTCTTGGCACATTATAGGTCCTCAAAGTGTCTACTCATTTGAGGTGATAATCCTACAATATTATACCCAATACTGGGGCTGGAGGGGTCAGAGAGCTCAGCTGGTATGACCTTCCATCTTACAGATCAAGAAGCCAAGGCTCAGAGAATGAAGTTGGACTACCCAAGTTTAACCAGGGACTAGCCTACTCAGGGTTAATGGCAGAGCAAGGGCTCGAGTTCCAGTTTCCTGCCCCCAGATGATGGCTGTATTTACTGCCACTGTCACTCCATGTCTCTCCAAACAGAACACCACGTCCATGAGAATGAGAACTGCCCCTTCTTTTCTGGTTTTCTCCATAGCACAGCCAGCTAGTCCAGGCAAAGAGACCACAGATCCCCCGGGGAGAGGAAACAAGACTGACTGTGTGAATCAAGAGCCTGGGTCCACTGCCCAGCTTCCCACATAGGCCATATGCACCTCATTGTCAAAGGAGCATTGTCAAAGGAGGCTCTGATGGATCTCCACCTGCAGTAAAGCACATGGCCAGCTAAAGACCCTAGCTGATATGGTCTTGAGTCAAGACTGGGAAGACTTCCTCACACTCAACTACCACAAGAAGGAGCCATTCAACAGACAAAGTCCTCCTGCCCAAGACTCTCTCCCAGCACCTATCACGAGTGCCACAGCCTGCCATCAGAGCTTCAATCCTTCCGGCTATGACATTTATCCTCTGGTGCACCACAAATGCTCTTGGAACATGTAATGTACTATGAGCCATTAATGTCAAATGGACTATCTGAAACCTTCCACTGGGAAAGCAGGGAAACTTCTAAGCAGAACATGATTTCCTTTAGACAGCACTGGCTTGAGAGGCAAAAAGGTAGGAGTTGGAAGAATTAGTTATGCCCTGAACTGTTTGGGGAACTGGGGACATCATGAAACCCCTGGACACTGGAGGGAAAATGAGATTTCAGGGGCAGGAAGGCAGGAGTAAAGATGATGCAGTCTGAGAACTCTAAAACTGGACTTTGAAATCATCTGGTAAAATCAAATTACTTTCCCTTAGAATCTGTTCTCTGGGAAAGATGCGTTTGTTTTTCCAAGAAGCTGACTAAATTGCCATCCGGTGTCCTTAAATCTCCTCATCTACCCGTTGTGCTTTATCTCCTAGGAGAGCAGCTCCACACAACTGCACAACCATTAGCCACAAGAGCCCAGCGTAGACAAATAAACAGCAACCCACTCACCAACAGTGTGGGTGCCAGCTTGCAGCTCCATTACTTCCAAGTCCTAAAGCTAATTACAGGGTTTGGAGTGGCTGTCACTGGCCTTGGAAAACACAGGGCCCTAAAGAAACACAGATGTTTGTCACTGGTCACTGACATTGCCCAAGCCCCCAGGTGTTCTCTTCCAGCCACTCACTCTTCCTTTCCCATTTTGGGCAAAATTTTTAGTGCAGCATGATCAACACTCATAATCAGGACATCAGACAAAAATCTCCGCACACTTTATGAGAAGTGGGAGTGGTTGCAGTTGAAGTGGAATAAAATTAATAACCATGCCAAAGCCTACTGCTAATTATTGTGTGAGGCAGAAAACGCATGTCACTTGCTCTCCATTAGCTGACATTGTCTGGCATGGGACAGCTGTAAACAGCCCACTGGTTCCATCAGTCTTCTAGTGGTACTGGGCTTCCTGTATTAAACATCCACACACACACACATTCCCCCTGTTCGCAGGACATGAAAGACCTAAGTGATTTTTCACTTTTGATGTTTGGCTTGAGGGCATCAGGGGATAGGGTCAAGCCACCTGGGGTACCCAAGGAAGGGACATGACCACTTGAAAACAGTTTCAGAGACCATCCTCCCCACGTGGTGATAATTCATGCAGAACTTTCAGAACAAAGGGCGATGTTGCAAGTTAAGTTCTTCCATTAATATTCTCTCCATCATTTTTGCTCCTCACCCCAGACATCCTTAATAGGTGAGCAGCTACGGTGTGGTGTTGGGAGGGGGTCAGGACCAATCAGAAAGGGATAAAGAAATTTAGCCCATAAGATCTTCGTGAAAGTCTCCGGTAGGGCTGAGGATACCCCCTGCCTCCCATAATATGGGGACATCATGTAGTCAATGAAATCTGCTTAAATTGCTATGATCGGTCTCGGTCTTAATTGCAGTTACTTCAAGACCTCAGAAAGGCACTGCTAATCCCACAGGTGCCAGCCACAGCAGAATCACTGATGTGTTAGAGAAGATCACTTACGCAAAGTTAGTTTGCCGCAAATGAAACCTGCCATGAGGAGAAGACCGTGTGTTCGCCAGGCCTCACGATACTGCCCATTTCCATACTCACAAGGAGCTTCCTGACAGTATAACTTGGGAGCACAGACATGGGAGGGGGGCTGTTTTCTGCTTTTTTCCAGCGCGTGTCTGCCATTGCTGCCACAGACTGAAGGATATAGCATTAATATTGCACAGCACTCCAACGGCTTAATTTAGGTACTTAGGATGTTGTATTTGTAAATTAGAAAGAGTTTTGAGCGTTGAGCATTTCATTTGCTGATATGTTTTTCCTTTCTTCCCTACAGAGGCTCCTGCACCATTTGAAATAAAAATTCATTTCCTTGAATACATGGAATTGATACTAATTAAAATGCCGGTGAGAGTTAAGGCGCCAGCCAGCCCCGGGAAAATATAAGGTCAGTTTTATTTTTCAAAGGGCATGGAGAGAAATTAAAATACCCGTAATCCAAGTCATAGATTTCATAGTTTGAAGAGACTTTACAGTTCCTCTAGGAAAGTAAGAGAAAGGACAGGGCTCTGAAGTCAGACAGGGGCAGGTTTGAAGCTTGGCTCTGCCTCTTCCTGAGTCTCTGACCCTAGACAAGGTCCTCTGACCCCCTTCCCCACTGGATCTGGAGTCTGTGACCCTCGTCAAAGTCCTCTGCACCCCTCCCCATTGGATCCCGAGTCTGTGACCCTAGACAAGTTCCTCTGCCCCCTTCCCCACTGGATCCTGAGTCTGTGACCCTAGTCAAACTCCTCCGCCCCCCTCCCCACTGGATCCTGAGTCTGTAACCCTAGACAAGGTCCTCCACCCCCATCACCACTGGATCCTGAGTCTGTGACCCTAGACAAGTTCCTCCACCCCTAGAAAAGTTCCTCTGCCATGCTCCCCAGTGGATTCGGAAGCTCTGCTGATAAAAAGAGTTTGAATTTCTCCCATGGAAAAATAGTCTGGCTTCAGAAGGAACTGCATCCTCTGGGCATGAGATCCTTTACTGCAGATCCCCCAGGGCAGTGTTTCCAACATTTGGGTCACTCCGACATTCCCTGCTCTGGTTCTTGCCATATGTGGATACTATCTATACTTTATTTACTTATTGTTTTTATTACTTACTTGCTTCAAATCAACCCACTTTACTGAGTTACTCTTGTCTTCAGATATTGTCACTTATATGAGAAATAATAGGTTTGACATGCTAATTGTATGTATTTTAATACACAATGAAATAAATCACCCATGTTCACCCTGTGCCATTCAAAATCACTTTGCACGCTGCTCGTTCAGAAATACTTCTCAAGGGGAGGGTTAGAGTGAAAATCACCATGGTTTCTTCCCACCTCCCTTTCAGTAACATTCCTCTCTCAACTCTGGATGAGTTAGGTGTCCCCCTTGGGGACTCCACAGAACCTAATGATGATCTCTATATAAGCCTCAACTTAACCATGTCTAGGTTTGTTTAATTTTTTGTTTCCTCTGCTTAACTTTGAAAGTACATTCCAAAAAAATGGGGGTCTATCTTATTCACTTCTCTATCCACAATATGACAACCTAGCTCATGGGTAACTGAATGAAGACTTGGATAGGCAGAAGCATGGACATGTCCACAGAGAATAATTCTGGGATATAGAAAAATGGAGCCCTCCAATGCAGGATGACAGCAAAACAGGCAGTGGCTATTAAAAATTTTCCTATGACCTTAAAAATATAAATTCAATAAGCAGCATGGCTGTAATTCATATTTTTAAACTTTAATTGGCTCATGAGCCTAATCCTTAACCATACCCCTGGACTCTCTCCTAATTTCAATGACCTTTTCCTTGACTTATTGGGAAAATTCAATCTAAATTCAGGATCTTCTTTCTACCTCCTTCACTTAAACTCAACAAAGGCAAAATAGGCACATCACAACTCCTGCGTGCTTAGTCTTAAATGACACTGGTTCCTAATTCAGAACTTCACTCCAGCTCCAAAATCCTGCCTCAGATATCAACCGTGATCCTCCTCCCTCCGTTTTTAAGGTCTCCTCCACAGGACAAAAGGTCTTCAAACTACCTTTCTTGTGAGCGACTGGGTTTGAATTCAAACTCTACCATCTGCCTGCTGAGTAATCTCAAACAAGACACTTAAGTTCTCCAAACCTTAGAGACATTTAAGTGTTTATTTGAGGGTTCTTATTGATAAAATGAAGATGATTACAGTGCCAACCTGAAGAGGCTGTTGTGAGGAGTAAATGAGACAATGAATAAGAGGTTCTTAGAACTGTGTGTGATGCACAATGGCAACTGATATGTCACTGGGATCTGCCAAAGACACCTGTGTACTAACAGCAAATGAGAGCAGTGCCTAAAGATTACGCAATGGCAAAAATCTTAATTTTCAAGAAATGAGAAAGCACAGATCCAAAAATACATGTCGTAAGATACACAATGACGCCCAGGAAAGTCATAGGAAACATCTTAAAAAGACAGTTTATAAGCCCTTAGAAAAGAAAGTGGTAATCCTGAGGACACAAAACGGACTTATTAATGACAAACACGCCAGGTTAATCTTAACTCCCTCATTATATTGAAAGTCAAACGTATGCATTAATAATTACAATCATAGCAAATACTTATGTTGTACTTCCTATGTGCCAGGAATCATTCTAAGCTCTTTACACATATTAAGTGGTTCAATCCATGCGGAAGCCCTATGAAGTTGGTACTATCAATATCTTCAATTTACAGATGAAGATACGAAGGCACAGAGGTCTTAAGTAATTTGCCTAAGGTCACACACAACTATAGGAAGTATCAGAGCAAGGATGTAAACTGAAGAAATGCAGCTCTAGAGCCTCTGTTCCATGAATTACACTAGACCGAGCATACACACCTCCACTCTGCTATTGTATTCCCACAGCAGCAGATGTTGCTAATCAATTCCAGCATTCATTGCCACTGAACAGAGATAGAGCCTAAACATTCTTCTCAAGATAGTACTTCAGAGGAAATGGACCTAAGTTGTGGGCATTATCACACCAGAGGAAATTCCTTTGCCATTCCTGCCATTGGCATGACATATTCAAATGGCCATAAGATAATAAGCAAAATCTGTTATGATATTCTTATAAACTATGTGGGGAAAAGCCCCAAGACAGATGTGTGGTTGGTTGATACATATAAAAATATCATACATCTCACTAGTGGGTCAATGCTCATCTGAGGAGATCTCCAGGAATTACCACAAATGATCCGTACTTTAGCTGGTTCTCTATAATGTGACTGGTCAAGGACTTGCACAAAGGCCTAAAGCACAAGATCTGGCAAGTACACAACTGAGTCACACAGAAGAACATAGTTCAAAACCTCTTCTGAGGCTACAAATCCTAGGGAGTCTTCAGGGGCCAAGTCTGCAGTCTCTAAACATAGTTTTATTGAGCCTGTACCTACCCAGGCTTGTGTGAGATCCTGAGGGCCGTAATGGAGGGAGGAGCACAAGAGAAAGCAGAGCCCTGGCTGGGATGCTGAGAGCCAATTATATCAAAGTAACACCTGACGCTCACCATACAGATCCCAGCGCTTAGCCACAGACCATTAATGTGTCAGCTCTCTGGACAGAGTAAGTTGTACTCAGAGGACTTGGATTCTCACAAAAGGTGTCCATAGCCCAACTGGCTCCTCCCCACTTCTGAATGAAGATGGTCCCAGGAAGATAAGACTCTGAACAATGTCCCTAGGTATTGGATATTATCTTGTACAAGAGCCCTACCTACATATACATAATGAGGAAAGTAAGTAGATCTAGTGCTGGTCAAAAAAAACTCCCTGGGAGATAGCGAGCCTTTTAAGTTGCTGGCAAGAAAAGGCTCCTTGTACACACACAGGAACAAAATGCTCCAATCCACCATTTTTCTTTCAGCACAACAATGCAACAGCAATGACACCCATCTGTTTGTTGATTTCTTTTCTAAGGCAGGAAATGAGGTGTCCACAGAGACCCTGGATGAATAATGCATAACAATTGCAAACAAAATCAACCTTCAATTAACTGTACCAGTAGAAGGAGGCTGCAAGAATTCAAAATATCTGACAATCCTAGAAAAATCCTATTTCTCTTTGGAAATGTTGGAGGGGTAGATGGTAGGAGATTCAATCACACACACTGGAAACAAATGTTATGAATTACCACACTCACATATACACAACTACATGCAAGTACATACACTTACACACACACACACACACACACACGCACAGGTTACATACGCCCTAGTTCAAAAAGTGACTGGCCTTCTTTAGGAGGGTCCCACATTCCCTGTCACTGAAGGTGGGTAAGGAGGGGTGGCAAATGCTTGTTGCAGATATTGGAGAGGGGATTCCGGTATCTGATGGAAGAACTCTTTTCAGCCTTCCCTCAAATTCCCTAGAATATTTGTTTCAGGATTTGCTCAAGTTTAGCAATAGGCTGTATCCTACATCAGTGTGCCTTGTACTGTGTAGTCTATCAGACAACCCTCAAATGTGGTCTCCTTGAACCCGTGAATTGGATGAAATAACCATAAAACAGCAGCACATTCAATTGCAGTTGTCTGTGGGCTTGCTTCCTGACAGATGTTGGCAGCCTCTCAGCTACTGTAGGAAATTAGATTTTGTCAGGCAGCTGGAATACATATGAATGCATATTTATCCATATACACCCCTACTCCTCACATTAGTGACAGCCCACAGAGATTAAAGAACTTGCCAGAACTCCCACAGCTTGTTAAGAGCTTCACTGAATAGGAATCCCATCCTTCCATGCTCTGTCCAGTACTCTAGCCACTTCCTTAGGTGGTAGGAAAGGACGCTGTGCTGCTTATTTATTTAATATGATCATATCCTCACTCTTGGCCATATATATATATATATATATATATATATATATATATATATATATATACCTCTCTGTCTTCTAGTCACCAGGACAGGACAGTGATGCAGCAAGCACATGTTGGCGCCTCTCAGGAGCGAAGATATAAGATGCACATGTACCCACTTTGCCACAAGAAAGGCAGAGAGCACACCAGTTATTCTGACTCATTGGGATTTGACCTCCTAGTCCTCTGGGGATATACACAGCATCATTAAAGTCTACATCCCAGACCAAGAGAACCTACTACTTCTCTTTAGTAAGAGCCTTCTAAAGGCAATGAGGAATGTCTCCCACTGATCTCTGATTTATGTGTCACATCAAAAATATAAGTACCAAGACTCCACCCTTGATGCTTACCGAATGGAGGCAGAGGATCAAAGTTTACTACATAAAAATTTTTTTAAAAGATAGAAGGGAAAACAATTCTCAAAAAAGATTGCTGAGCTCAGGACACATGGATACCAATATTCTCATTCTTGTGATTAGCAATGGCTGTGTGGGGCACACAGATGCCTCTTAGGCAGGGAAGAGCAGACAGGATTACATTCCTGCATTACTCTCCTACCCTGGGGCACAAAACAATGCTCAGTGAGTGCCCACCTACTGCGAGTCTGGAGCAGTACTTGGCCTCCACCTGCTGCTCCAGTTAAGGTGTTTTAGTCATTGTGGCACTCCTAATAGGCTTGCGTTCTCCAAACAGTTGGTGAGAAATGCCCTGCCCAGACACTAACTCCAGGCAGGTGGAGGGCGGTGAGCAGTGGAGGGGGTTAGAGTTAGTTAAATGGATCAGACAACAGGTAGTTATATCTGCATTCCATATAAAAAAATAACAATAAATAAGTAAGCTAAATCCAGAGGGATTTAGCAAGTTGCTGAAAGCCAAAGAGCTATCAAATGACAGAGCTTAATAATTTAACCACGAACTCTGATCTCCAGAGCAGAAAGATGGCTACATCCAGCAGATCAAAATGAACAAAACTCAATCCCTTCCCCCAAACAGATTCTTGTAGTCTCCCTTTCTGAAGATTTCAGAAGTACTTCTAAAGGAAGTAGGGTGGCATGATATTGGGGCACAGCTGGGAAGAGGGAAGGGAAGGGAAGGGAAGGGAAGGGAAGGCCATGAGTGCGGGTGGAGGCAGGGGAAGGGGTTGAGGAATTCGCTGATGTGACCTACCAGTGCCTGGGGCTGCAGGAACCCAGCAATTTCCTTTCCTGATTCCCTACTAAATAAAATAAATGCCTCTGCCTCATGTCACAGTTTGCATTTTCAATCTGATTCATGGGGAAAGCATTGGCAGGTAATCTTTATCTGTTTCAAGTGTTTAACTTTTCACGCAGAATACTAACGACAAATGTGCGTAACAAGAAACATCACCTTCACATTAAGAACAGAATCGTTCCAAAAAAACAAATGAAACTTCCCAATACTTTCAACACTTTTATATTTTCTATCTTTTCTCCATTGTGCATTTTTGGTAGTGTCTCGACAGCCATGAGGGATTTGCCCTAAGGGAGAAAAAAACCCAAACTGACAAATGCCACTTTAGTACAAAATGTCCCCCACTGAATGTCTCTTTTCTTGCAGAGAGCCATCACTTTCTCCTACATCTTCACCTTTTGTTCCATTCTGACATCAACAGAAGCTTCTTCCTTTCTTTTGGAGGCCCATTTTCCATAAAGAAATTGTGTGTTTGTGCTACCCTTAGATCACCGTGCATGCTGTAGAGTTGAGGATGTGGGAGGTCAGCTAGCCCCTATCCAACCTGGAGACTCATTTGCACACACAGAACTTCCAGCATTCTCACAGTGTCGGAATCAAGGTTCTGCTTTGTAAACTTAATACCTGATAGGGATCTTTGACCTTATTGCACAGATGAGGAAAAGGAGGCTCAGAGTTAGGTGTCCTATAGCTGAGAAGTGGTGAAGTGGGTTGAAATCTCTCCCATCACATCATTGCCCTTAACCTGTGGCATAACTGCACCCATCTTATTCTTGTGGCAGGCCAGGGATATCACCTAGCCTCTGTAGGAGAGCACTGATTTTAGGGTGTCTGGAGTGGTGGCTTCCTGGAGCCTTCATGGGGGCGGGTGGGAATGAGCAGCCTCAGCCAAAAAGCCCATGGGGTTGTAGAAGCCTGTGAAGGAGTGGAAACATCCAGAAGGAAGCTGGGGTTAGGTGAGAGAAGCTGAGGATCCTAGGAAGCCAAAGGAGTCATAGGCTGGAAGAGCATTAGTCTCGATGAAAAAAGACCCATTGATGAGGAAAGGAAGGTTGAGTTGGGATGAACATGAGCCCAGACAGGACACTGCATAAATAAAGTTAAGACCCACTGTGGCTCAAAGAAAAGGGTTGAGAGCTGGACACCTGGTTGCTGTCTTCCAACATTCATTCAATGTTGCCCAGGCACCCAATATGTACCAGCTGCCCCAGGAAGGTCCTGGAGGTCCAGAGATGATGAGCACATAGTTTTTGCAATTGTGGAGTTCATTCTGGAGATAAAGACTAGTGAACAGACAAGCAACATACAATGGGTTAAGTGGGATGATGGCAGAAGACCCAACTGCTGTCAGAACCTAAGGAAGAGTTCTCATTGGGCCTGGGAAGGGAAGAAGTTTTAAGGAAGATTTCCCAGGTACCAATATCCTCTCTTCCATAAGGCAGCAAGAAGACCAAGAGACTGGAATGTGAATCCCAGCCTCATACAGCTCTGCAACTTGAGTTAACATTAAATATTTTGTTCTTAATCTCCCTATCTGTAAGATGTGGATAATATGCCTCATATCACTGAATTGTGAAAAGAATGTATATAAACATGTCTGCCATAGTAAGTATATGTTAATTCCTCCCTGCCAAATAATCAAGAATACTGGGCACCTGGGTGGCTCAGTCAGTTAAGCAGCTACCTTGGCTCAGGTCAGTAGGGAGTCTGCTTATTTCTCTCCCTCTGCCTCTCATTCCCACTTGTGTGCTCTCTCTCTCTCTCACTCTGCTCTTTCTCTTTTAAATAATAATAATAATAATAAAACCAACTCAAATCATCAAGAATACTCAAACTTATATGCACTGGACCATTTAAAAAGCTAAACATGAAAACCCATACATTTTTCCTTAGAATTTTTACCAGCTTTTAAAAAATAACTATTCACACTTCATTTTTTAAAGATTTATTTTTTTAGAGGAAGGGAGAGAGAGAGTGCATACGAGAGAATGAGTGCACGTGGGGGGCCTGTAGAGGGAGAGAGAATCTCCAGCTGATTCCCCACCGAGCCTGGAGCCTAACCCAGGGCTTGATTTCAGGACTCTGAGACGATGACCTGAGCCGAAATCAAGAGTTGGACACTTAACTGACTGAGCCACCCACGTGCCCCTCAAACTTTATTTTTTAAAAAAACAATCTATATGTAAACTCTTATTTCTCTTTCCATCCATCCCAATAAGCTTTTCTATAGTGCCCACGTTATATGAACATTCTACCTCTGCTTGGGTATTTCCAGGGCTTACTGTTATGTTTTGAAGGGACTTTCTAGATCTCTTAGAGGTTTGAGCTCACTCCTTAAACTTTTGTAATGACTGTGAATCAACAGATTCAGAAAGTCACATACACCATTCAAGTCTTTCTGGGCCTGTGGCCCAGAGGCCATTGAACTGGTGACTGTAATGAAGTATGAAATACCAGGATGGTGATGGCGTCAGCAAACCATAGCCATGGTTTGATGAGTAGCTGTTGCCTAGTAGGTGCTGTGTTGGATGCCTTTACAAATATGCATGATGCTATTTCAGCCTTATAACCAGCCTGGCTAGGGAGATATACTTATCCTGTTATACAGATGAGGAAAGTAGCCAATGGTAATGCAGCTAATAACAAGCAGAACCAGGATTCAAAAAACAGGTCTTTCTGACATTAAAGATCATACTCTATCTCCAGTATTCCCTGACTTCCTCCATCTGCATATACATTCATTTCTCAGTTCACCTGTTTAAAGACTATGAAAATAAGCTTTAATTGACTCTAACAGAAAGAGATTTTCCCCCAAATTTCCATTCTCTCCAACCTATAAACTAAAAAGAAGTATCAAGTTCATAACCAGTTCAATAAAAACCATCCCAGAAATAAATGATTGCATTTATTACCATGACTCAGCTAATACTATTGATTCCCCCCCCCCCGCACTATTTCCCTCTTCTTTGCTGGCTTTATAGACCACTAGCAGCAGGAGAGCTTACCATTAACCCCACAGACAGCACTAATAGATCACGGTGCTGTCACTCACCCTCTTTTGTGAGTGAGCATAATAATTCCAGGCTGTGGTGCAGCTTCTCACCTATCAGTCATCAAGGCCCCCTATTGGAGACAATATACTCATTACATGGAGCTCCTCAGATAGGCTGCAGTCAGCTTGCAATCCTGATTGAAAAGTCACCTTTAATTTTCTAGTGCTACCAGCAGTATATTGTATCACACTTTGGTTCCATGTTGGCAAAACTATGGGTCAGTTCTGCCCCAACCATCTCCACTAAACCAAGAGACAGACACTGTGCATTGGGTAACTCCAGATCCTAATTACCAATTCTTTAATCAACCAACCAGCAAAAACTAGTTCAGAGTCTCTGTGCTTACCGCCTTGTTGAGGAGATAAACCAAACACAGGAGCAAAGTTAAGGGTTAGAGCTGATCACCGGGGGGTGCAAGCCCCTGCTGCAAGCCCCTCCTGATACTGATCTGCAGGAGGATGGGGGAGGGTTTTTGTGAGTCCAGAAGATGGAGATCAAGTGGGCTGGAAGGAGTCCCCAAATGCCACTAGCGTACACAGTAATCCCTACATTCCCCCTTCCATTGTCCCTCCTTCCTCTTCACCCTGTTACCCAAAATTCAAGTTCTCAGTTGCTCCATTGCAGGGGAATTTCTCCACCAATCCTAGCAACTTCTCAGAGTTGGTTCATTTCCCTCCAGTTCCAACCACTTTCCCTGAGATGGAACAGCAAGCTTTAATAGTCACAATCAAATCTGGATTGGATTCTAGGAGACTCCACATGTAAATCATCAAATAGTTACATCCCAGCAGAGGAGCAAGTCAGCCACTCCAAATGCTGGCAGCTACAGCCAGGTAGGCGTTTGATATGAGATGAAAGGACAAGAAGAAAGGGCTTTGTGGCAGTGGATGGAAGAGTATTTCGGGGCTGAGTATTTTCAAACCACGGAGCACTGAGTGGGCTTCTTCCCTCTCCTCTAAATGAAGGGGAAGCCGACAAACCCCTCCCACTACTGCACTATGGGGTTTTACAGGAAAGCCTCACCAGCTAGGCAGGGCAAGCCCTTCTCCTGCTCTCCCCATGGCTGTCTAAGAGAACTTCAGGTTCATGATCATTATGTGTAGTTGATTAGATGCATCTTTTGCTTAAGTTTGCTTCTACTAAGTTTTCTGTGCTTTCCTTTTCATTGAATTTGGCCTTTTCCACTCATCTTAGAGGTAGTTGTCCTTGTGAGTTCAAGGCGGGAAATGCAACTTGAGCGTCAAATGCTGGGGAGCCAGAGTAGAGAAGATAGGTAACCTGGAGCTCCAAAGCACGGTGCCTAGCTAGGCCTCACTGGGTGTGCAGAGCATCATCCTGTAAGCCAGCTCTGTGTAAGGCAGCATTTGGAGCTGTGAACCCACAGATGCAAAAACCGTGGATTCCATTTTCATGGTGTTCTCCCCCTTCAAGGTGTCCTTGGTCAAGCTGGGGGGGGGGGGGGTTGGGGCAGAGAGAGCTATAAAAATACAGAAAACAATTCACACTGCATAGGCTAAGTGCCAAATAAATCATGCAGGCATTCACTGCTGTTGAGTTCGCAGGCAGCACGGGGTGGTCCAGGGGGATCAGGGACATTTTCAGAGAGAAGCTGGGCCTTGAAGGGTGGAGAAGCCACTGCTGGGGTGGGGGGGGCAGTCACCGATCACACAAGTACACTTCCACGCAAGTTGCATGAGAGCAGGGATGCTCACAGAGGTATCCCTAGTGCCTAGAAGAGTGCCCAGCATATAGTTAGCCATCAATAAATATTTATTGCATGAATGAATGAGCTCCTATTATGTACCAGGCATTGGAGTTATAAAGATAAATAAGAATTATTCATCTCAGGGGCACCTGGGCAGCTCAGTTGTTAAGCGTCTGCCTTCGGCTTAGGTCATGATCCCAGGGTCCTGGGATCGAGCCCCGCATCGGGCTCCCTGCTCCGTGGGAAGCCTGCTTCTCCCTCTCCCACTCCCACTGCTTGTGTCCCCCCCGCCCCGTCAAATAAATAAATAAATAAAATCTTCAAAAAAAAAAAGAATTCTTCATCTCATGTAGCTTCTAGGACAGCTGGAGAGACGGCAGAGTAAGTGAATGAGCTCAGTTTCGAATGTTAGGTGCTACGGTGAGGCTGTGCTCTGGACACGCACAACCACCAGCCCTGGGAAGATCCATCCACTCTGTCTGTTACGTCATGTATCGGGAATAGAGAACATAGAGACCCTTCCCATTTAGACTATGTGAGTGAGAGCATGACAAGTTCAGATCTCCTGGAATGCTCTTAGGCATTGCAGATCAAAAGCATTGAAAAGAAGGCCTGCCATTTGACCTAACAATTATTCTAGGGATTTATCTTAAGGTTATAAAGAGTAGGGATGTGCATATCGAATTAGCTCTAAGGTTGTTTATCGCAGCACTGTTTACAGCAGAAAGGAAAAAAAGAGAGACAAAGCCCAACAATACAATATTGGTTAAATAAATTATGGTACATTCATACAGTGAAATACAAGGTAGCCATTAATATACTATACCAGAATATGTACTAACAAAGAAATATGTCTCTACTACATAGTGACTTGAAAATGTAAGATTCAAAAGAAAATGTACTTGGTAAGATCCATTTTGTACAAATATATTTTTCCTCGAGAAAAGTCTTAAAAAATGTACTTAAGAAAGTTAAAGCAGGGGCTCCTGGGTGGCTCAGTCGTTAAGCGTCTGCCTTCGGCTCAGGTCATGGTCCCAGGGTCCTGGGATGGAGCCCCGCGTCAGGCTCCCTGCTCTGCGGGAAGCCTGCTTCTCCCTCTCCCACTCCCCCTGCTTGTGTTCCCTCTCTCGCTGTGTCTCTCTCTGTCAAATAAATAAATAAAATCTTAAAAAAAAAAGAAAGTTAAAGTGATTATCCGCAAATGCTGAAATTGTAGGAGGGTTATCCAGGATGAACATGCATTAATTTTGTATAAGAAAAATATACTACTTTAATAAAAAAATGAACAGCCCCTCCCACTCCATATACACTCTGAACACCACAAACAACTGGCTGCCTAGCTCCTGTCAAGCAAGTGAAGGTTCCATGGCAATCGGGGCCATCTTCCCTGGTGACAGCCCTGCAGCTGGGATCACCTGCCCCAAGCCTGCCCCAGTCCTCAGCCAGTTGTGGATTCAGCAAACTCCACCAAGGTAAAGCCTCTTAAAGAACTGACACCTGGCAGGTTAGGGCCCTAACACTCAGAATCTCTGGACCATATCCTCTCTCCATTTCTCCTTAAAGAACTTATCCTCTCACTACTTCAAGCTCAAATGACCTCATTATAAAATAGAAAGCTCTAGAAACTCTCTAGTTTATTTATTATTTATTGCTGATCTCTGGGAAGGACATGTGCTGGAGTAAATTCTCTCTCCGGCTGACTTGAGTAATTTGACAGCAGAGATTACCTCCAAGCGGGCAGAGAAAAACATGCTGGGGTACAACACAATAATGAAAACCTGTGTGCCAAATAATGACCAGAGTCCTCATTTTTCTCCTTAATATTTGCTAAGGATGAACCACCCGGATGAGCTTGTTTTATGATGGGGATCATAAAGGAGCCACTTGCCGACAGGTCTGCCCGTCAAGCGAGCGGAGTGTGGGAGGCTGGCGCTGACATCCATCGGCTGCTCAAATGACATGTCACTCACATCCCGAGGCAGGCCCCTCCTTCAAGCTATTTTTGCATTTTTATAAGTCGTTTTTGCCACCCTGACTGTAGGACATTGCTCCTTGCGGTGGGGTGGCTGAAGCGAAGAAAGCCAGTGACCAGAGCCTGAGTTTGTTTTCCAAACACACCCAGGCAGTCTGGAGAGGGTACTTTCATTAGTGAAAATGGGTACAAGGCAGGAAGTAAAGGGGTGACTGCAGGGCAGCAGGAATTGGTGCCGGCCGAGTGGTGATGGTGCGGACCCCCCATTCCTCCGCTGACACCACAGCTCCCTTGTTCACATCCCCTAGTGACCGTGAAATGGAGAGCAGGAGGAGGCGGAGCCAAGCTTCCGCACCAGGGGAGCTGGGTTGGACTGGACCCCCAACCTCTCTCTACGCGCACAACTCTAGCACACAAGCTGTGTGACACTGGGCAAAGTCTTTAACCTCAATTCCTTCATCTGTGCAACAGAGAAACAGACACTGCCTAAGCAGGGAGTGCAGAGGGAGCAGCGGTGTTGGGTCAGTTCCTGCCACAGGGTCAGCAGTGGTCTACGGGGGCCTGTCTCTGATGTCAGAGCATCAGTACTTAAGCAGAAATCAACCACCAAAGGATAAACCACAGAAATCCCCCCATGTGTTTAGAAGTCAAGAAACACACTTCTGAATAATCCATGGTCAAAAAAGAAGTCATCATACAAGCAGAAAATATTCTGAATTCAAGGATATAAAAAACAGATACATCAAAACCTGCAGGATGCAGCTGAAGCAGAATTTAGAGGAAAACATAGAGCCTCGTGCAAGGAAAGAACAAACTAATGAGCTAAAACATCCATCTCTCTGAACTGGAAAAAGAAGAGTAAAATAAACCCAAAGATAAAGATTAAAGTAGCCACTAATGAAATAATAAGCATAATTTAGGGAAGGTCAAGAAAGCCAATAGTAGGCTCTTTGAAAAGGCTAATAAAAATGGTAAACTTCTCAGGGCGCCTGGGTGGTTCAGTCGGTTAAGCATCTGACTCTTGGTTTTGGCTCAGGTCCTGATCTCAGGGTCATGAGATTGAGCCCACATCAAGCTCCATGCTCAGCAGGGAGTCTGCTGGAGATTCTCTCCCTTTCCCTCCCCCCTCCTCCTCCCCCACTCGTGCCCTCTCTCTCTCTCTAAAATAAATAAATAATAAAATCTTTTTAAAAAATGATAAACTTCTTGTGCAGTGGGAGGGACATGATTGGGGTTCTCAGAGTTGAAGCCTCAGCCTCTGCTCCAGGAAGATGAAAATGAGGGGGGAGACATGCGTCCATGAAAAGTATCAGAGATTTGGGCAGGTGAGTGCTCCAGGCAGGAGGTGCAGAGCAGAAAGAGTCCCCGGACTAGGGAAGCTACTCCAGTGGGGTTAGAAGGAAGACCCTATGGGCTCCTACCATGAGAGCTCTTACTATCCACAGGGATTCAGATGACCTAAAAGAAGATTGCATCTCATAGTGGCCGTAAGTGCAAGGTAGGGCATCAAATGGAACTTGCGTCCCATCTCTGCAACTAACTAGCTTTGTGACTGGGTGCAAATTGCTTAAGCCCTCTGTGCCTTGATTTCCTCATCTGTAAGACGGAAGTCATATGAGTACCTCCTTTACAAGGTGGTCATGTGCGTTAGAAGAGATTGGTACAAAGTGTGTGCCCGGTTACCTTGAATATTATTATTTTTACACCTCTATGAACATAGTTTAAGGAACCAATTTGGGCAGGGAGGCAGAACTGCATTTTTGCAGCTAGGCCCAGAAAACCGGGGATCCCTCACTCCTCCATTCCCTCAGCAGCCATTTATGAAACGCCTCCTATGTGCCAAGAATACAACCATTCCCACCCAGGCTGTTGAGGAACTGCCCAGTAGGGACAGGCAACTTTGGTCAATACCCAGGCCGATGTACACCCCAGACTGGGCCTTCTGTCTGATACCATCATGGGCAGGAGGTAGGCAAGGTGAGAAAATACCCCTCAGATACTCAAGTGCCAAAGAATCAAGACAAAAATGGATAATAATAGCCCTGAGCAGAAGTGGCAATTTTTGGAAAATAAATATTTTTACCTAAGGAAAATCAGAGGTCAAATGGCAGATGGTAGCTTTGACATCAGTTTTCATGCCAAGAGCTTTGGGGCTGGTGTTCCCAGGGCCAGAAACAGAGGAGGACGGCCTGACTCACCAGCCAGCCCTGGGCAGAAGGACCAGCATCTGGGCTTCCTCTGGCAAGGACACACCCCCTATGCCTTCCCGAGCCTCCAGAGACGGGGCCTGCTTTCCACAGGGGGTAGGGCAGGAGTGGACTGAGTTCAGAGCTTTTCAGGCGAGTTCTGCCAGGCCTAAGGACCATAAATCACAGAAATGGAAAACAGGAGTGAGAAATAAAACCCTTGGCTTCCCTCGAACTGCCAGCCACTTTCTTTGGGCTGTAAATAACCACAGTTAAAGCACCCTTTGCACTTCTCGGCAGGGAAGTGCATGAAAACATCTGATGTAAGGATTTTCAATGCTTAAATGCTTTCTGCCAACATCTACTTAATGGCCCAGAGCTGCATCATCCGATCTTTAAGGAGAGCCCTGGTGCACCTCTCCCCCATCCCTCTACTGCCTCTGACCACTGCCCCAGGCGACCCTGACTGGCAGGGGGCCTGATGGCATCATGAATGGGGAGCAGGGGTCCCTTAGGCCTGGCAGAAGGAGGGCAGTGGCACTGAGCAGAGGCCCAAACTGCCCACAGAGCCAGCTCTGGCATTCACCATCCTGCAAGCCCCAGACCAGTCAACTGGTGAGTCGGTGGCCAAGCCCAGACCTGAACCCACGTGGTCCTGTTCCCAAGCTCAGGCACATTGTCAGCACACACACTACAAGCCTACCCAGGAAACCTATCCTGTGACTGTGACTTTGGAGTTGGGAGTACCTTCTCCTCCCACCCCCCACCCTGCCTTCTGTCTCAAATTTCACCACGTTACAGCGAGCCTTGTAGTCCACTCAGACTTTGCTGATTCTGCATTTTCATTCTGCTGATATCTCCCGAGTAAGCGAGTAAAAGCTGTGTTTTGGATCATCTGGATGACTACATTTTAGCAAGAACCATCCCAAGTTGCTGCACAGTCATCTGTGTTTACCAACAGAACCACTGCAAGTGAAGACCCACCATATCACGTACCACGGAAACAAAGACTTCAGAGTAATTTGAAAGGAGACAAGTGAGGGGGGACATTGAGTCCTCCAGGTAGGATAGGCAAAAACAGAGCTCGAGCAATACCCTCCACAGCAGTCTGAGCCTGTGTCCGGACAGTGTGCCTCAACTCATTAGCAACAAGCATGGAAGTAAATACCCTAGAAAGAATGTTTCTGCCCTCAGGTCCCATGATATTAGATTAAATACTATTTAGCTCACATTTCAATAAGCCACGGTGCTAACTTTATCTTCAAAGAAACTGGGTAGCTTCATGAGATTATCAATGACAGCGTTTGAAGGGTTTTATTAATCATGGATCCAAATAGCCTGGACAAACAGGCCAAGTTTAAATGTATTAATATAGTTTTTAAAGCCCATTTATGTAAGCAGAACTTCCTTTCATTAGGTATTGAACTGAAAGTACAGATTTTGTATATAAAATTGAATCCATGTCTATACAACTCCACTGTTAACATCCACACTTCAGTTTCAGCAGAATATACCACACATCTTATAAACTTAATATTGTTAACTTGAATTTCATTGGTTTTGTACTTGTATGTAATTTATACATTTGATTTTGATTTATAGAATTATAAGAACTATAAACCTATGAGGTTTGTACTTAGTTCAATAGTTCTACATTTTGGAGAAACATCATAATAAAGATAATTAAATTCAACAGAAAGGGTTTCTGAGAATTTCTTTTTCCCTTAACTGGATCAGTACATTACTCAGGTTTGAGAAACACTGACACAATGAAACCCTAATGATGGGTATTTAGGTCATTTCCTGTTATTTTACTAATAAAAACAGTGTGCAGTTAATCTCCTCTTCCAAGTATTTTTGTGTGTTTGAGCATACCCATAAGATAATCTTCTAAGCATGGCAATGCCAGCCAAAGTGTAGGTGCATTTATAGTGTTCATAAATGCAGTCAAATTGCCCTCTGACGAGACTGCAATTATTCTTTCCAAACTGTGTATGCAAATGTCTATTTCCACACACCCTTGACACTTTTCATCTCTTTGCCAATCTGCTAATCTGACAGGTAAATTAAGATTTATCAGAGTTGTTTTAATTTACACTTCTTTAATCCACAGAAGAATGAGCATTTTTCCATATGTTTATTTGCTATTTTTCATTTCTTTATTGTCTATGTCTGAACTGCCTGTTGATGCTCTTTGCGGATTTTCTATTATGTCGTTTTATTATTTTCTCATTGATTTGTTGGCCTTCTTTGCATTCAAGCTCTGTCTTCCAGGACAAGGTTACTTTGTCTTGTTTCTCATGTGCCTTCTGGCTTCACTATAGTAAATATACTGGGTAGGCTTTAAAAAAAGTTTTTAAGTAAAACACATGAACCTTCTTTCCTTTGTAGCTTTTGTTTCCTTGTAGCCCTTTCAGGATTCCATTGATCACCATTTAATATTGTATTCATCTAGAATTTCCTTCATGTATGGTATGAAGATAGAATTGGGATTTTTTCCTTCTTTCTAGATATCAACACAGATCATCAAATAGCTCATCTTCTCCTGCCGATCTGAAATGTCATCCTATCATATACTAGAGGTAAATTCTCCCAATATTTGGACTTATCTCTGCACCCTCTGCTGCACTGAACAATTTTCTCTTTTTATGCCAATACCAATCTAATTTAAATAGTATGTATTTATGAAACCTTTTGAAATTTGGTAAGGCTAATCTGCCCATATCAACCTTTTCTTATGTTTTCATAGATATTTCCAGGTGTTTAATTTTCTGGGTCAGAAGCCTGCAAACTTTTTCTTAAAGAGACAGTAATTATTTTAGGCTTTTTGTGGGTAGCACAGTCTCTATAGTAACTACTCAACTCTGCCTTTGTAGCTGGAAAACAGCCACAGGTCATGTGTAAACAAATGAGCATGACTGTATCCCAATAAAACTTTATTTACAAAAACAGCAGTAGGCTGGATTTGGATGAGTCATAGTTTGCCAGCATCTGTTCTGAATGAAGCCTAGTATCATTTTTGAAAGTTCCCCCACCTAAACACCTAAATCTTATCAGTTAGGATTACTTGGAATCTGGGGCACCGGGTGGCTCAGTCGATTAAGCGTCTGCCTTCAGCTTGGGTCATGATCCCAGGGGCCTGGGGTCGAGTCCCAGGACAGGCTCCCTGCTTGGTGGAGAGTCTGCTTCTCCCTTTCTCTCTCCCTCTGCCACTCTCCCTGCTTTGCTCGTGTGTGCTCATTCTCTCTCTCTCTCTCAAAAATAAACAAATAAAATCTTAAAACAAAATAAAAAGGATTTCTTGGAATCTAATGATTAATAGTGGGAGAATTTACATTTTTAAATGTTGACTCTTAGCATCCAAGAATATATCCATAGCTGCATTGTTGCTTCTCCATAAGATTCTGAAGTTTTCCTCATAACTACTGCACATTTCTTGTTCTGTATGAGGTATTTTATCTATTTTTATGTTTATTTATTACTGCGCATGAAACTGTTTGTTCCCATTTACTCCTGTTCAACCACCAGTACAACCTACTAGTTTAATACAAAACTTATAAGCAAATCTATAGACTTTCCTGGGATTGATGGAGAAATCCCATGGGACCTAGATACCCTCTGAAACTGTATGTAACATTTAGGAGGAAGTATATTTTCCTAGGAAGAGTCTATAGCTTTCTGTAGATTCTCAAGATCACTACCCACTCACTCCCCTACCACAAATATGCGATCCCCTGACTTAAGGTAGGTGAAGGCCAGGGTTTTGGCATTGAAGCAGAATCCAAATATAGGTGACCAGGAACATACTGACTGCGGGGCCAGAGAGAGTGAGAGCCACTGACCGGACCTGGCTATCTGAGAATAGGAGTGATAACGAGGTTTATGGAGTACCTTCCCGCTGTTGTCCATGTGGGCAGTACGGCTGACAGCCCAAGCATCCCGGAAGGCCTGTGGTCATCAATCTTGCCCTCATCCAGCTTTCCTGCACTTTCAGGTTGAGGTATCCTCTTATCATAGACTCTCTATACCGTGGCCAATCTCACCTCTTCCCTATGGAGCTTTGATCTACCTAACTGCTTACTGGAATCATAGACCGTCTACTGACAACAGCTCTTTCATCTCCTGCCAGAACACTCTCCTGGCCCTCTGATGGCCCTGTAGTCCTACCTTCATGGAGAAAGGCAGTATGGGTGCAAGGAGAGCACAAGAGAAAGGGTCCAACAAACCCAAGTTCAAATCTTGCCTTTGCTGACATGTGCTATAAAGCAAGATGAGATAATGCATAAGAGCTGAGGATCACTCTTACAGCAATGGATGGTCATAACTCACCTCTCATACAGCCAACTGGCATCAGTCAAGCTCAGTTTCTGCGCATGAAACCTATGGAGACCCTGAATTCTACCCTTCCCCACCAGTGGGGTCTGCTTTCTGTGGGGGTCTTACCAGTCTATGCTTAGACTTAGGAAAGGTCTATACTTATACTTAGGAGAGGTCCACCATGGCCCTGCCATTAGCCTGGTCTCAGTGTCATGCTGTACCCAGGACGGCCCCATGGGCATCACTCCCCTTGAGTGGGAGGCTTATTTCCTCACATTGCAAAAGCTGGCTTGAACTGAAAATGAATATAGGACAATTCTTAGATCCAGAACTTGATCTCAGGCAAGATTTAAATTTGAGTTTTCCTCTTGGAAGAGGAAACTCCCTCATTGTCACTTCCCAAGTTCCAGTCTCCCTGTCTACAAGATATGGACAAAAATAAAGGCAACTAAATGTTATTGAACTATGTGGCAGGAGACAATTCCTCCCCCAAACCCTATGATGGAGATTCTATTATCATCACAGAGACATACAGTGGTTAAGTCACATGCTTGAAGTAACAACAATGAAATGTAAACCAGGCAATATGACATTAGAAGCCAGGCTGTTCACTCTTTGCCATCTATGTGCTGGTTTCATAGAATGCTTTAAATCCCATATAATCCATATATTCCCTATACCAGGGAAGGTCCATAACAGATGTTTAATAAATGATAGTTGCCCTTTCTTGAAGCAGAAATTAGCCCTCCCACCAGGAAATGACCTCCTACCAACTAGATATCACATTAAGAATTGGCCATACCTTCAGACACTGGCCATTCCATCAGGAACCGGACATCCCAATAGAAATTGGTCATCCATCAGAAATTAGTCATCCCATCCAGATGATTCAAAAAGGTCATGCCCTAGCTAATGCTTCTCAGGAAGCAAACTGTCACAAGGTAGACTTCGATTCAACAAACATGTATAGTTCTTCAGTGGAAAGGGAAACAATACATATTACTATCAAATGCATATAAAATCCAAGTACTCAGGGAAATTTCAAGTCTCTCTGGATGGGAAGAAGAAGGTAAAGGCATAAACTAGAGGTAAACAGTCCATATAGAGCCTTGGGGTAGTCTATCATGTGCCAGCCAATGTGCTAAGAACCTTCAGGTGTCAGTTTATCTGGGCCCTCACTCTGAAAGCATTCCTTGAGTCTACTTACAAATATTCTGAGACCAAGAGCAGTTAAGTGAATTGTCCAGATTCCTCAAGCTTGTAAGAGGTAGGGATGGTATTCAAAAGCAGGTGGTCCCACCCCAGGCCCTTTCCACCAAACTTCAGTGCTACACTTTCCCTGGTGGCAATGGGTGCCCACAGAAACATCTGACCAGGACAAACCCTGCCTTCTGCATAACTGCAGTGGTGGCCGTCCTCTGAACCTGAGCCTTTGTCTACCTTGAAATCATCTCCTGAGGAGTATCTGAATATCTCTGCCACTGCCACAGGCTTGGGAGTCCTAGAGCAATAGAACCATGTCCACAGTGCCAGCCCAGAGCTTGGAATAGAATCAAACAAGTCTCATGAACATAGTGTCAAGACTGTACAGACACCACTTCTGCCAAAAGGGAAGAGCCTTCCTGTCAACAAGAAAGAGGCATTCAAATGCGTGTCGCTATTTTTTATTGTTTTTAGGAAGGCAGCAGGATGAAGTGAAGAGACTGGTTATTTCAAGTATTCAAGGATTTCCATTACCTGACGCCAGTGAGGCACAGACACCAACAACAGAAGCAGCCCCATTTCTCCCAGGAAAGTGCCCTTCCTCAAATGGCCACCAAAGGGGAGCCCTTGGGATCAGAGGGAGTGACAGCCCCTGCAATCCAGGCATCTAATCGTCAGGCATACTCAAATTTACACTCGAATTTTCATCCCTCTTGACTATGTGTGATCACTGGGAAATCATTTAACCTTTCTGAGACTCCATCCTTTCCCTCTAAAATGGGCACAGTGCCTACTTTCCTGGACTACCTGGAGGTTTACATAAGATCATTTATGTAACACACTTGGTGCAAAGTAGGTTCTCAGTATGGTGGTTGCCTCTTGGGGATGAAGCAGCAGTGTTGACACAGGACTTCAGAGACCAGCTGCAAGTTATTTGAAGCGGATGAAGGCTGTGCATTGCCCCAACAACGGAGCAGGATAGCTGGACAAGAACGTGATGGCTGCAGAGAAAAACAGCAGTAACTGTTCTCAAAACAAGAACTGAAAGAGGTAAGGAACCCAAAACTGTTCTGTCCCAACCATGTGCCAGTGCCTGGATGGCCCTCCAAGGAGGCACAGTGTCCCTGGTGTAGAGAGGAGGAGGCCAAGGGCCGGTGAGCCTATGTAACGCTACCACATCCCTCTGTGAGCTGGTGAGGCGCCTTCCTGTTACCCCCCATTATCTTGTGTAATCCATCATGGAGTCACACAGACTGGGGGGTGCAGGAAGCACTGGGGGGGGTCAAACTTCTCCTCCCTCAAGATTGATGAAATGCACTCCAGGCATCTCTTCCTCTGATTAAAATACACGGATGATAAATTACCAAACACCTTGCCATGGAAATGTGAGTGATAGGAGGGCTGCTGACAACTGGTCCAGGGTGATCAGCACAGAAGGGGAAAGAACAGCGATGCACAGCCTACCTCCTCTCCATCATTTTCTGACTGCTAAGCATCTGTGAGTGTTTGTGGGTGAAGGGCAATGAAGGCAGCACAGCGGAAGGTGATCTGGAGGTCATAGTGATCACAGATGAATGGAAGCTGACAACATATTACACCTTTGGCTTAACTAGGTACTTACTTTGTACTTACCAGGAGCCTAAATACAGGGTTTTTTCTCCCAAGGTGGCAGAGTTTAAAAAGGGAAGAGTCTGTCTTGCCAATCACCAGCCTCTCCTGTTTGCACCTATTCCATTCTGATAAAAACATTCCTACATAAGAGGTTTGGTCCCTTCAGCCAGAATCACCTTCCTGTCTAGAATTTCTTCCAGGAGAGCATCGCCTAGAAATCAGCCCCACTTTTATGTTAATATAGAGCCATTTGTCTTCTTTCACATGGCTGTTTCCTCCCTTGGCCTCTTCTCTCATTATGGAACAAGTTTGATGCCTGCAAACAGAATTTCAGGCATCAGAGAAAGATTGGAGAGAGAGTCTTGGAAAAACACCAGGAGAGGGGCTATGTAGCCTCCCTCTAGAAGTAGAAAGTGAGAGACTGCTTCTCCAGCTCACATCTGTTCCCCAAAACAGACAGGCTGCTTCTGGGCTCCCAGATGGGTGCCACGGAGGACAGGATGGAACATTTCAGAAAATATTCTTTCTGGACTTGTGCCTACCTGGAAAATTGCAGGATGGTGGAGTGGAAAAATCAAGGACCTTAAATTCAAGGTATAAATCACATCCCTGCCACTTTCTAGCCGAGAGACCATTATAAGTTCTTTAATTTCTTCGGTTACCCATTCTGCTGAATGGGCATAATAATGACTCCATATCAGTTGGCGATGGTGAGCATTATATGGGATAGTGAATATAAAATGAATGGCAAATCATGAGACCTTGGTAACTATTCGTTCCCTTCTCTACAGCACTGCTGAAGGGAGCATACAAGATTAATCCTTCCATAAAATAGTAAAAGTAGCCAATTAAGCTCAAATATTCCCATACAGCCTTCTATCGCTCATTGGGTCTGGTGCCCTGCACTCCCAAGGCCACATTTGCCAACAGCATCATTTAGATGAATGGTGGTGCATTTAATGATCCCGGGGAATTGGGCCCTTTAAATCCCAATGCCTCTGGTCTCCTGGTTCCAGAGAGATTCTATGGAGAGTCTGAGAGGCCAGTGAAGGCTAGATGATGACCCAAAAAGAAAGGCAGATTTGCATCTCCCTCTGCCCCAGCCCTTGTGACATCCCCTCTCCAGAGAACACATTCAAGCATATAGGAAGCACCTGAAGTCTTGAAGTTATCAACACAATAGCTTTGTAGGAATCAATTTCTTGACCATGACAAGCGTAGTCCTTTCTCATAAATGACTGTTAAAATTGCATTTGTACAAGTGCTCCAGATTTCCAAAACCCTTTCCCACTGACAGTCATGAAACTTGGGGGTGAGTAGGTGGTGAGGGGCTATCTGCCTGGATGACCATGAAGATAGAGAAAGGCAGGACCCAGGTGGCGAGACCTGAGTCTCAAAAGTACACTGGGGATTGATCTCCAGGTGCAATCTGTCCCAGGCCCCCCTCACCTGCCCTCACCTCCCACACACCTACCCTCGACCCTGGCCACATGGTTTCATTCTGATCCCCCCATGCCTTCCACTTTGGCTGCTCAGTGTCTTGCCTCATCCACTCAGCTGCTCCAGGAAAACCCTGCCTAGGTCTGTTTGGAGCCTCCTCTGAAACTTTTTATATATATGTATATGTATATGGGTATATATGTGTGTGTATATATATGTATATGTGTGTAATACACACACACACACATATTCAGAAAAATGTATATTGGATTTGACTGAAAAAGTTAACTTGGCTAACAGCCATGGAAGCAATATAAAATAATGTTTAATGAAATGTTTAATGTTAATGAATATACTGTTAGCCAAGTTAACTTTTTCAGTCAAATCCAATACACATTTTTCTGAATGTAGTACATCTCAGAGACTTTCTAATAGCTTAGCTTAGAGCTGTATTATTCTCTTGTAATTTGATTTAATCTATTCCATATCCATGGTGATACTTTCTCATCTTTAATCTTGTGTATTTGTGCTTTCTCTCTTATTTTCTTGATTATATCTAAGAAGAGCATGTCCATTTTATTGGTTTCTTCAAAGAATCAGCTTTTAGATTCACTTATAAATTCTAATGTTTTTCTATTTTCTCATACATTAATTTCTACCATGTTTATGGTTTATTCCTTCCCAATTTCCTCAGATTTCTCTTTTTTTAACTGCTTAAGTTGAATGTTTTATGTATTTTCATTCTTTCTCATTGATCATGAAGCATTTAAGGCTATGGATTTGCTTCTAAGTGCAGCTTTGGTCACATTCCATAAGTTTTGGTGTATAGTGTTGTTCTATTAATAGCTTGTAATTGGGGTTTTGATTTTCATTTCTACCCAAAAGCCATTTAAGAAAGCCTCGTTTCTTCTTTCCATGTGATTAGGTTTATTTTGCTTTGATTTTCACTGTAAGTGCTACAACATGATTCTCCACAGGCAGGGAAGACATTCTTACTCCACTTTTCAGAGAGGAAGAACCTGAAGCATGGCCAAGTTAAGCAACCAGCCTAAAGCTTCAGAGGTTATTACCAATGGAATCAGAAAAGGAAAAATGAGATTCAAAACCTTTTGCATAAGTAGACGCCCCCCCAAGATGTTTACTCAGCAAAATGGAACGTACAACTGTCAGCGGCCTTTTCCGGGGCTAGGGAGGGAAGTGAGGAGTTTCAGCAGCTAAGGGCAAGGCCTACCACATGGCACATAGGTCCCCCGCCACATCATGCTGAGAGGGCAGCCACCAGAGCGCTCTGCTCCTTGCTCACAGCTCCTTCCCTGCACAGGGTGTAAGGTGGCAAATGGTTAGTGCTCCATCTTTCAGACCAGGTCCAGAGCAGCAGGAGATAAGGCCCTTGGAGGGTCTTTAGAACACAAGCTGTCCAGATGGAAGAGTCGCACCCAGAGGGCACTGCTAGATTGTCCAGATGGGACCAGTGTCCACACCACTTCAGATATACTACTCCATAATTGTATTGTTTAATCCTATGAAGTAGTTATCAGCTGCCTTCACAGATAAAGAAACCAAGGCTCAAGAGATGAAAGAACTTACGCCAGGTCAGGATTGATATAGAAGGGTGGGTACTTCCTACAAAAGAGTGACAAGATATTGCAGAAGGACTTGGTGATGATTTAGAAATGCCCATTTCAGAGCAGACTTCTGGGGGAACTGTTAAAGATGGACCTGTAGAGTTCTGCCAGGGTTTTGAATCTCTGTTTATATATTTACCTTTTATTTAAGATTTTACTTATTTATTTGTCAGAAAAAGAGAGAGAGAGCACAAGCAGGGGGAGCAGAAGGCAGAGGGAGAAGCAGGCTCCCTGCTGAGCAGGAAGCCTGAAGCAGGACTCAATTCCAGGACCCTGGGATCATGCCTGAGCCGAAGGCAGATGCTTAACAGACTGAGCCACCCAGGTGTCTCTATATATTTACCTCTTACATGACTCATTTTCAGGGCATCTGGCTGCCTCAGTCGGTGGAATGTATGACTCTTGATCTCAGGTTTGTGAGTTCGAGCCCCACGTTGGGTGTAGAGATTACTTAAAAATAAAATCTTTACATGACTTATTTCCAACACTCCTTTCCTAAGATGAGAAGTGACTTTACCCAGACCTGGGGACTATAGTGCATATGAAAAGTTTAGGGCGGTTGCCCAGCACATGGCAGGTGCTCAATACACATGGGGTTGGGAAAGTTCCCTTATTCCTTTCTCCCTTTGGCTTGGGGCTCAAGCTGGAGGATGGTGGCCTCTGACTCTTGCAGAGTCAGACACAGTAAAGTACCAGAGCTGGAAGAGCCCATCTAGTCCAGGGGTTCACTATGGGGATTCATGGATAGAATGCAGGGGGTGCCTAAAATTTGGCTAGGAAACACTTGTATCTTTATCCTGACTAATCTCACAGCAATTTAGAATTTCCTTCATTATGCACGTAGGCCACAGACCACAGTAAGCTGTGGGCCTAGGACTTGGGACTTTGTGACTAATTGAAATCACAGGTGTTTGGGTGGCACATCACAGTTATCACTGACATCTCAAAATATCATTTATGTGTACCACTATTTCAGAATTTATATGCATCACTACTTCTACCCACAACTAGATTTTGTCAACGTGTTAATAAATAAGTACATGTATATAAATATTTTGATAACTATTTCTATATAATTAGTTTCCTTTATAGTCTAATGTATTTTATTTTACTGATTAAAAAAAATTCTCTGAGAAGGAGTTCAAAAGCTTTACCAGACTGCTACAGAGATCCAAGGTACAAAAACATGTTGAAGACCCATGGTCAAGGATAAGGAAATAGGCCCCAAGAGGAGAAGTGAGCCACACAGGATCACACAGAAGAGTCAGGACCAGAACCTAAATCTTCCAACCCTACCAGCGCGTGATGATCTTATAGACAGTGGGGAACAGGAGGCTGCAGGCAGTGAGCACACAGTTCAGTTATATGCCACAGCTCAGACTCGGGACAGCTCTGGGAACAGGGGTGTGGCTCAGTCGGCGGGGAGGTAGGGGGGCAAGGGAAATGGAAAGCCAGCCTGCACGGTCTGCAGCCCTGCCTGCTCAGCCAGGGAGGCCTTCTGAGCAGCAATTACAAATATTTATTATTTGTTTTCCTGAAGTCTGCTCACATGGAACCAAGTAATAGATTAAATGATCTTTAAGTGGCCACATGAGAGGGTGGTGGGGCTTGATTTGTCTGTATAGTTAAAACCCACATCACGTACTTGTGTTCTTTATAATTGTATTTGAGCAGTTTAGGGAGATAATATAGTCCCTCAATATAGTATCTCATAAGGGTTCATGTTTGCCTATAGGACAGGAAGCCTCTAGTTCAGTCCTTTTCCCTGCTACCTGAGACTTGCTGAGATCAATAACTTGGAAACAGAGACAAGGCATTTCTAGAGGAGGGACATTCACTTGCCACCCAGCATTTTGCAAACTGGGTGCCTGGGACTCCCAGCACACACCCACCATTCTCCTGGCCTTCCCTGAATGCCTGACTCATTTCATTCATGCTGAGCCCTCACTTGGAATTCTTTCTTTATACTTCTTTATCACCACCACTATTTAATAACAACAACAACAACAACAACAACAACAATTGGGTAGCAATTCCTATAGCTTGGAGACTGTTAGCAGGCAGGAACTCTCAGTCTATAAGGGAGGCTGCTATATCAACAACCATTTTAATACTACTGTGTGATCAGTGTTATGAGGGGCAAACACAGGCTTCTGGGGCACTTTGGCAAGTCTTGAAGAAGTGTAAAAGCCAAAGGAGTTCTAGGCTGAGAGAACAGCACATGCAAAGGCACTGTGGCAAGAAACAGCATGGCCCACCCTGGCCCAACTCCCCGGTGCAGAATGCAACTGTGTTCATGTCCCAGTAGGCCATAACAGTATGGATGGGATTTCTTGGGGAGGCAGACTTCCGGTCTTCTTCTTGTCTTATAGCCTGGCAAATGTTCTGATAGGAAAGGAAAAGTAGAGAGAGTATTCTTGGAGGGGGGTTCCAGCCCAGGAGAGTGGTGCAGGGGACTTTGGCCTCCAGCTCTAGAAGAACACCTGCTCCAGACCTGGAGAGAAGCTGGGCTGGTGGCAGGACTGTAAGCCAGGTTCCTTTGCACGATCCACAGCTGTGGAACCCTCAGGGCAATCGGGAGATCCTCCATCTGGGAAGTCAGGAACATCAGATAAAGGATGGACAAATTGAGTCTCTGCAGTACTGGGCTCTTCGATTGAGCCTTTCTTTTCTTTCACATCATTATAGAGCATGGGGGCTGAACGGATTTGTGGACCTGTGTTAGCAGCTGAGTACTGCTCCAGATAAAGGAAACTGTCCATTCACATGCTTTTAGCTGCCTGCCTTTAATTCTTCTCCTTTGAAGGTTTATCTACCACGTTGGTGGCAAGACAGAATTTGATCCAGGAAAGTTCACGTTGAGGAAATGATCGACGTTACTATTTCCATGTGGATCGAGATTAGTCTTTGAGGAGAACCACTGAGGTATCTTGCTTCTTGGTCCCCAAGCCGAGGGAGGGGTGTCTCCTAGTCTCCTCTGCTCAGGGCTTCCCTCTGCCAGAGCACTGATCCAGTGTTCGGTCACAGTCCGTCCACTTCTCTGCCATGCTCTTCAGGCCAGAAATTCACTGAAGGCAGGGATCATGATTCATCCTTTTCCACATTCCTTTGGCTGGGTGCAGACCTGGCCCTAAGAGATACTCAGAAAATGTCAAGTGGCACACCCATGAACCTCAAACCCAGAGCTCAGTATTTTTGTCTTTGAAGCCCAAATGTTTCCCTGTGTTGCCCACCACTGGTTCACACCAGGTACCCGGCTCAACCACAGGCTCTGTTACTCCGAATCCCATATAAGGAAGGCCCCTGGGGATGTGCCCAGACACCAATAGGCTTACTCAAGCAGCCAGACACGCAGCATCTGTGCTGGGCTAGGCATCCATTAGGCCCTATTACACCAGTCACCCCATCTGGCCCTGCCATTGCGAGGCTCCAGTGGCTCAGCCAGCCAGGAAGGGGTAGAGATGAGACCCCCGGAGGCCCAGGGCTCCCACCGGTCTGGGAAAGCTGAGGCGGCCCTTGCCCTTGCAGGATATGTTCATTCATAAGAGGAATTTGGGGACTGTACTGAGGCAGTTCCTTGTCAATTTTGCAAGATGGCTGTGGGGCAGTCTTGCTAATAATCTTGGGAGGCCTTCCTCCTCTGATCCATGCTCCACCATCCTTGCACAACCCCCTCCACTGCCCCCCCCAGGGATGTCACACCTGATCTCAAGTTTACTCTCCCGTATGTGGAGGACTAGCCTTTCCGCCGTCACAACAATATTCCCTTGGGACCAGGCTATCAGCACAAATAAGGCATAATAATGCAAAAATAAATGATAACAACCCTTTATTGAACTCTTTCTTTACGCCAGGACTCTTGCTGAGCTATTTATAAACATGCTATTTAATTCTGACAGCCCACGAAGAGGGCTTATCACCCCCATCCTACAGATGAGGAAACTGAAACTCAGAGACTAAGCAGTTTGTCAAAGACCGCAGAGCTGATCAGGGACATGGCTAGGGTATGACGTCAGGTCCTCCTGAAAGCTGTCTGTGACGATGTTCTTCTTAACCTCATTATCAAGCAAAACATTCTTCCTATGTGAATTTATATGTTACTTCGAGTTCCTAACTTTTGTTTAAAATGCTGTCTTTGGACATTCTGCTTTCTTATTAAACTAATTGCTTCCACGGCAATTTGGGAGATCACAGATCGAGGACCCATGGAAGCAGCATGGGAAGGGGAAGACACAGGCCCAAAGACCAGGCCCACCTCACCCAGTTGCAAGCGAGTTTCATAAACAGGTCAGTTTCTTCACTGCCCTGACTTCAGTCCCTCACCTGAAAATGGGATAATCATACCCATCCTGCCATGCTCAGAGGAGGCCACCATGAGGACTAGACATGATGGTGAGGGCACAAGGGCTCAACACGGAGGCCTGAGGAGACAGCCTGGGCAGGGCTCTGTGGTCCCCTGGGACCTCCCTGGGTCCCCAAGTAGCTCTTACTGGGTCCCCTGCTCATGAGCACGCTTCCTCCACCAAGAGCATGCCTGTGTCCCAGTTCCCTGCCACACCACACTGAGTCATCCAATTCAGCAGTGAACACACCCTTATGGAGCCCCTGTTGTATTCCAAGCACAGCCCCAGGCCCTGGGGAGCCAGCCGTGCACGAGGCACCACAGCCCCGCCCTCGTGGAGCTGCCAGTCTCCTGGAAATAAGACCTGACACTCCTTGGGCACTCATCATGGGCTAGTGCAGGTACTTGGAACTTTGCTCACTTGCCCCTTCCCGACAAAACTCTGAGGGAGAAGCTGGTATTACAGTCAAGGAAACCGAGGCACTAGAAGGCAAGAGTTACCCAGGGTGATCAGGCGGGAGGCCGTGCAGCTGGATTTGAACTGGCCATCTGGTGACAGAGCTCACACACTCCGCTGCCATGTGTCTTTGCCTGGTTTCTCTCAAACCCTTTCACCTTTCCCTCCACAGCTTCGCCAGCCTTCTCCAGCTCTACTTTCTACTCTCTCCCCCTCCCCTGGCCCAGGTCCTTCCTCATCCTGTCCTTCTGGAAGCACAGCAGCCTCCCTCTGCGCCCCCCTGCCTCTTCCAGCCCCTGCCCAGCTCCTACCTAGCCTCTCATATCTCTACTCTGCCCTGCACCCCGCCCTAGCTGAGTCCCAAACAATATCTAATTATATAACCTTGGCTTGTAAGGCCCCCTGTAGTCTGTCCTAGCATGTATTTCCACGTTTCTCCCTCAGTGCTCAGTTCACAAAAGCTGTCCTCCAGGCCAGTGGGTCTAAAATGTTAGTGGAATCACTGGCTTTTTTGAGAAGCCAACAAAAGTTATCCCTCCCCAGGAAAGCAGCATGTGCAAGCTCTCCCCAAAGTTAGCACACTGTCCCAACTCAAAATGTCACCATGAAGACCTGTGCTATAGACACACAGATCTTACTCTGTTTTTTAATTCCTTGAATGCACCATGTGTCTTTCCATCCCCCTCTCAGCATCTGTTCATGCCAGGTTCTCTATCCATAATGCTTCCTGCACATCCATTCCTATCTAATAAATCCTAGTGAGCCACCAAAGCTCAGTCCCAATGTTACTAAGCCAGACGAGAGCTTTCCCTTAATGCTTTCATCCATAGCTCCCCACATGGGACTTCAGTGCTCCCCTGCCAGGAATTTGGGACATTTCATTTCTACCTATCCCATTGGGCCCCTCAAGGGCTTAGCTTTCTCACGATCTTTCACTTCATCTAGCATACAGCTCTGTAAACAGTAGGCATACAGTGTTCCGTTTTTGAAAAAAAAAAAACAAAAAACAGAAGATCCTGGATGCTGATGAAAAGGACTTTCATCATCTGGGCCCCACTAATAAGGCCTTGCAGAAGCTGGACTTGTGGAAAATTTCACCAGACATAAGCCTAGAAAAATTATCTCTTGCCTTTGCCATTTGTTAGAAATATAAACATTTCATACCCACTCATTACTGCAGTTCTGGAATTCCTACTTAAATCTCAATTTCGCTAGTAACAGTGACCTAGTTTACGGGAATCTATGACTTCGAAATAAGGTCAGATCCTGATAATTAGTTGTGATCCATATTTTGTATCTGATAATTAGCTTACAGCTGCAGTGATAATTGGGCCCTACATTTTTGGGAGGTGGCATATTTTAAGAAAACCAGATACTCTTCATGTGCTCTGATCTTCTCTCTGCTTTGTTAAGAGGTTGTTAAAGTGAGAACTATAACCTAGGAGAAAAATGAATACATTTGCTCTCGAAGATGCAATTAAAAACAGAATGTAAACATGACTAATGAGGCGATTAACTTTTCAAGAAATATTATGCAGGAAAATCAATTCCTGAATGTAACATTTCCACGCTAAGAAATTCAGTTTGGTGGCATCCGTGACCAAAGGGATCTGGGAAGAAGACATTGCTACTGGCAGGAAAAGCCAAGGAGAGCAGAGAGACAGCCATGAAAAGCTCCCATTTCTTTCTAGTGTGGTCTGCCCAGCCACGACACATTTGCTATTATAAATGTTCCCATCAGTGACTGCTGCACGTGTGCTGTTCTGAGTCATTCTTTTCAACATGACACTGCTAGAAAAGCATAAATTCAGGCATCAGGAGCACTAGGTTCAAATCTCAGCTCCACTCGTCACTGCTAAGTGGCCTGGGATGGTAGATGGCATTGCTCGATTTCTCCATCTGTGAAATGGGGATAATGATACTTGCCTCATGGATTATGAGGATGACTTGAGCTAATCCACATGGAGTGCCTGGTATGGAGAGTAACAGGCCAGTGTGTCCTCAAGAAATTGCTACTGAAGCTGCAGAGAAGGGAGGGCATGAGACATCTCTTATTCTAGGAAGAGGCTCTGCCATGAGGCAGGGGTCCTAGCAAAGAGAATTCAGGAGTCAGAAGCCTGGGCCCTTCCCCACCATGCCCTCTGAGCTTAAGCCAAGTGATCTTGGGCATTGGCGTCAGGCTTTCAATGCCCATAAAGTGACAGCATTCACTAAATGATTTCCAAGGCAGTTTTAGGAATCCAGCACTCTTCAGTGCTACAAAATAGTTCACATTTTTTCCAAACAGTTTGTAACTAAATACCCTGAATGTCCTCAAATATGATCTATTCTCGACTTATTTGGGTTTGGTCCATAGCTGCAGGTGCCCATAATTATACTGCAATAAACAGTCTGATTTGTAGCCCTTAAGGACCTCTGAGTTTTGCAAACTTCCTCCCTCCTCTCTTGCTCAGTTCCCATCCAGAAGCTGCTCCCTGTTCTTCTGATCCATATCTGTGGGCACTGATCTAACCTATGAGCTCCATGAGCCAGGCTCAGGCTACAGAACATAGTCTGTCCTCAGAAAGACTGGAGTCCGGTGGGGATGACAGATCAGAGACAGACAAGGCTAAAGCAGTGGGGCAGAGCCTCTGACACAGAGGTGTACCTGGGGCCTGGCAGGCACAGCAGACAGGTTGGCAGGAGAGTTAAGGAAGGCTTCTTGTAGGAGGTGATGCTTGAACTGAGTCTTGGTCACCCAACCAGTCATCATCCAGCCAGCAGTCAGCAATTACTTATTGAGCCCACGTGCGTACCAGGCACTGTCGATACCACCGAACGTTCCCATACCACTTCCTAACTTGAGAATCCACATAGCTCACTCCAGTGTCCACTCTGCATGCTTCTCCTCCCAGACATAACTTCCCCAATGTGGCCTGGCCTCCCAAACTGCCCCCTCCATTCTAGACTCTCTCTCTCCCCAGACAAATTCAACCCAAAGCCACTGACATGCTCAAGTGCAGCCTCTTTCCAGACCCCGCTGCGCACATCTGCTCTTGCCAGGGCCAGCATGAGGGGCACCCCAGCCACTTCACTCACCTCATCATTTATATCCCTACTCAGCTCCTTTGAGCTGGGGCCCAGCTTCCTTTTTCTTTTACACCTTACTGTGCCAAGGACAACTCTAGACACTGAGCAGACTGGGAGAATAGTTAACTGGGCACTGAAAATGAGATGTTTCCTCTACTCACCACCACTGTTCTAAGATTAGCACTAAACAGAGCACGTTTTGTTTTCTCGTTCAGGGAGACAGAAGAAAAAAAGGAATCATTTACTGAGCAACTACTACATGCTAGGCATTGTGCTGGATGCTTCAGTTTTGTCCCTCTTTTAACCTCTGAAGCAAAGCATTGTTCTTTCCTTGCTGTATCTGCAGAAATCATGGCTCAAGGAGGTTGGTTAACCAGTCTGGGGTCTCACTGCTGGTAAGTGGCAGAACTGGGATTTAAACACAGCGATGTGATCCTGACACTTACGCTCTTCTTCCTCCACCAAGGTTTTTCTCCAGAACATGCCCCATGCTACCTCCAAAGACCTCCTTAAATGCTGCCTTCTGGAAAGATAAATAGAACTTGTTTGCTGTGTGATGGTGGCTCAAAATCAGGTGAAACTCCAGGGCCTCCTCAAGGGAGAGGTAGGCTTTAAGAGAGACAGGGTTTAAGCGAGCAAGATAAGAGGAATAAGGAAATGGTTTCTGGACACTGCCATCCATCTCTGGAAAGCCTTAGATAGGAAGCAGCACGTAATGAAGTGAAATGAAATTCTGAGGAAAAAAGGATGAAAATGGAGGTTTTACACATCACTGAGCTGCCTTCCTATCTGGAGGGAAAACCCAACATTAATAAAACAGAAAACCTTCAACAAAATCAAAGCCACTTTTTCTGTCAAGTTCAGAAACAACAGTGCATAAACCTACAGGCATTGGCCCGGTGTGTTCCGGAAATAGCTGTGTTTCTAAGAACTTGGGTGGAAGCGAAATTTGGGGTGAACAAGCCCCTACTACCCACACAAGGAAGAGCGGCCTTTGTCCCCGGGGTGGGATAGGAGCGGTACCTCTTACCACATTGGCTTTACGTCTTCCTCCTTCCTGCCCCAGTCGGGGCCATCCTTCACAGGGAGTTAACCATAGCCAACAAACACTTAACTGCACAGGGGAGCTCTCAGTGAATCGACCTCTGTTAATAAATTTGTCCGTGAAGAAAACACACACATACAAACACACACACACAAGGCAGACTCTCCCCTACAGACAGACCCGCCTACACTCTATTCAGCAATAGGTGGGGCTTTTGTCTCCTCGCCTGGCTACCAGCTAAGGACCTCTGGCAGACACAGGGGGCAGGCGGGTGATAAGTGGCATGAGAGGTGACACCAGCAGAGTCCGTGGGCCCGGACAGACCCAGGTCAGAAAGTCACTCCCATCACTTACTGGCCACGTGCCCTTGGATTTACACATCTTATATTCCTTACCCAGCCCATTGGGGTGAGATCACCTACCCTCTCATTATCACCGACGTTTCAGCAACCGTCAAGGAGGGAAAGCCTGCCTATTTCTTGGGTGAAGGTAAGGACTATATAAAATGACCACATAAGGCTCTTGGCATAGGGAAGGCACTTAATAGTGCCCGGGCCTCTGTGCTGTGCTCACACCCCCCACATCTGGCCCAACCTGGAGGGCAGGCTCACCTTCACCTCCTTTAGGGAGCCTCCCCTGACTATATGGGTCTCCAAGGACCTCTCCTTCCCATGAGCTCTGTGGTATGGTTGGTCACCACCAGTCCCTTGTCCGTGGTCATTCACCACCTTGTCCCATAAGAGAAGCATCTGTGAGTGCTGGAATAACCCCCCTGACCGCAGCTGCCCTAGGACTGGCCATGGTAACCCAGGAGCACTGGGCCTGAGCCTCCCTCACAGGCAATTAGTAGATATGCATCTTACAGACAAGGCATCCAATCACCTGAGGCTGGGGGAGAGGGGGGGTTAAGCGAAGGAAATGTTTCTCACAGGCACTGGGTCCCTACTATGTGCCTAGCACTTTACAGTAATCACCTCACTCCCTCCCTACAACCTCTGAGATCGGTATTACTGATTCCATTTCAGAGATGAAGAAACTGAGGCTCACGCAGGTGAGCTAGTTGTTTTCCAAAGCCTCACAGCTCAGAGGGCCAGAACTGAAAGCAGACCGTGGAGAAAGGCATGGAAGACAGAGGAGGGAGGTGGTCAGTGGGGGAGACAGAAGCAGAGAGTGAAACATGAAAGACAAAGCAAGGCTCCTCTCTGCTGAGCTCCTGTTTTGAGCCACCCCGGCACTGGTCTCTGCACACGTCCCTGCCCTTAAGGCTCACCACCATGCTGGAGGCATCTGGCACTCTTGGGACTTGCTGCACACGTTTGTTTATCATGCCCAATGAAATCTAGTGAGAGAGTTGCCATGGCCCTGATCTTCGTCCCTGCCCAGGTGACCAGAGAGTTTATCCTCAGACACAATCCAGTAACTCCAGAGAATCAGAATTGGAACTAGATTGCTTTCCTCTAATAAAATTTACGGTGTATACAAATTCAATTACATCATCATGTGTGTCGATGGTGGCTGGAGGGGCCAAGGTCGTTTACACACATCCATCACCGGGGTGCAGAGAGCCAGCGGTGTGAAATTACCTCCTGCCCGGAGTCCAGAGGACAACAGGGGCACAGCGGGGCTACAGACTGTGAGGGCTGGCCTCTTGGGTGGGGAGCTGCTTATGCTCAGGCCCCGTGTCCTCCCTGCACCCAGGAGTGACAGGGGGCCCAACGGGATGCAATGGAAGTCCCGATTTCTAGTCCCACCTATGAGAAGGCAGGTCCATGGTTGGCTGTGCTTTCTTGATGGCAGCTGTGTCTGCCCCTACCACACAGCCGGCTTCTGTCCTGCACAGGGGAGGGAGAAACTATGTGCTGTGCCCACACCCAAGGTATGCTATTTAGTCTTCCCCAAGTCCTCATTGTATAGGAGTGGAGCTGTCAGAGAAGGAAAGTGGGCTCAGAGAGGTTAGGTAACATGCCCAAGGCCACACAGCTTATGAACTGAGAAGCTGGGCTTGGAACCCAGGTTTGCTGGGCTCCAGAGCCTATGCCAAGGATTTTCCATGAGGGAGACGGGAAGGACTACACTTCTAAAGGGAAGCTCAGAGAGGCCAATGAGTGCCTTACAGTGTGTTTCTAAACCCACTTCATGGCAGTGGGAGATACATCTGGCTAGAAAGAAGTATTTTAAACAAGTGCTTCCCTTCCCCCATCCTCTCAGGAGTTCTTATGATCTGGCAAACACAGGTCTACAAGAACAAACCGAGAATGGAGTGGAGAGCAGATCTGGACCCTGTGATAATTTGATACCAGAAACACTTGAAGAAAATATTGGCCCTCTAAACAGGCTCACTAAGCCAGGCCTCGAGGGCGATAAAGACTTAATTCTCCATCCACTGAGGGGCATTTGACCTCAAGGAAGTCATTTCAACTCTCTGAGCCTCAGTTTCCACTAAGCCAATGATTCTCGAGTGTGGTCCCCAACATCAGCACTGCTCAGGAACTCAAGAGAAATACAAATTCTCAAGCCCCACCCCAGAACTATCAGCAAATCCGGGGGTGGGTCTCAGTCATCTGTGTTTTCAAGCCACCTAGGGGACTCTGAGCAAATGGCCCTTAAGCATGGGTGCACACTAGAGTCACCCGGGGAGGTTCTACAACAAGCCTAGAACCCAGACCAAACTCCAGCTCAATGGCATCCCCATCTCAGATGTAAATGAGGTGAGATGCAGGCCTCAGTACTTTTCTGAGGCTTTCCAGGTACAGCCAGGATGAGAAGCCCGGTACTCTGGAGATGATCACACAGTCCTGGCAGGGAGTGGAGAGCCTGGACTAAAATCACAGATGGAGAAGCATGGGTATGAACAAGCTGTCCCTGTGGCCCCTTGCAGCCAGCAGACAGCCCTATTGCTCCTGCCTCTCCCCCTGCCTACCGGGTAGGGCCCAGCAAGCAAGCAGGTGGCTGTGGTGAATGACAGGAGAGCTGGTCAGGAAGACACACAGTGGCTGTGCCAAGCATGGATCAAGAACCGACCAAAGGCAGGAAGGGTTTCCAACTTGGATTTTAACGGGGCTTTGTAAAAGTCTGTGCTATTTCATCCAGATCAGATTGTTTTTCATTCCTCAGAAAAAGTCCTGAAGGTCTGCAAACTTGTGCAAACTGCACATGCCACAAGATTGATGGCTTCTCCTTACGCCTCTCCCTGGAGCAATTTACCATTGAAACCCCAGTTCTACCAAAGACCTTGAAGCCGTTCATACCACCAGCCTGACCTGGGCTTTGAATGGGCATTGGAAGCTGAGTTTCCTGTTTCCTCGGAGCTGAAGGAGAGCCAGAGGGAAGGTGGGACCAAGGAGTGGGGGCCCATGTCAGGCCCCAGCCTGGGAACTCTGGAGGCTGTGTGGCATTCAGGACAGCCTCCCAAGCCTCCTTTATTATGCTGTTTCTTTCTTTGATGTTACCCTACCTTTGCATCCCTATTCATCCTGACTTGGCCTTCCACCCCCAACAATAATAAGGATGACAAGGAAGCAGCCACCAGCACCAGACCCAGTGCCAGACCCCTGGAATACGGGAGCTGGTGATTCCCTTCTTGCCCCTGCAGACCCATTCCCCCCTGCCCATTCTCTCTCTCTCTCTAGCAGGAGGTTGACATCTAGGGGCTGCTTCATCCAAGCTCCCTTGCTCTCTTGTCTGATTGGGTTTGACGAAAGGGAGGCACCAGGAGGAAAGTGAGGGGCAGAGTAGTGATGGGCTGGGGTGATCCTTCCCCCGGCTCTCTCTGTGTTGGTCCCCGGGTGGTGCTCCCACCCTTCTACAGAGGGTCACAGCTCCTGCAGCCCAGCGCCTCTCCCACAGCCCCAGTGACTGCTCCTGGTAACTGCTCTCACACCTTCCCCTTAGCCTGGGGGTGCTAGAGACTTCTACATTGCTAGCCTGGTTCCTTCACTATCCCTTTACTGGTGTCCCTAACACTGCCCATACTTTTGAACCACGTGAAACTACTGTTTGTAGGTCAAAAATGGCCAGATGACTAGCAATTTTATAGGGTTCAGCCTAGTCAATAGTTTCCTCCTTAAGCTCTCTTCCGTTAATCCTTCCGAGTGGGCCTCTGAATCCTGCTCAACCCACGCAGCAGGCCTGGTGAGATGCTAGCATCCGTTCACAGGTGAGAAACAGACTCAAAGAGCTGCACACAGCCCCGTCCAAGGTCATCCAGGGTAAGGTTGAGAAAATAGCAAGGACAGGTTGAATGTTTACTGGGTGCCAGGCACCGCACTAACAGTTCCTCCAGAGCACCTCATTTAGTCCTCAAAACTGGAATGGATGGCTATTGTACCCATTTCACTGATGGGGACTTCAAGGACTGGGAAAGTTAAGAATCACCTTCCCCGGGTGCCTAGCCCAGGAATTCCCCTTTGGTCAGACTCAGCCAGAAGCAAGAGAGCAAGGAGTCTAGGCAGACAGCCTCCCGGGGCACAGAGCAGACCACAGACCAGGGGGGAAGAGTCTGGAGGAGCACGAGGGGAATACCGAACTCACATGCTTTTGCTGAAGATAAAAAAGGATACTGTAAGGGCCCAGCACAGGGCAGATTGCCTGACTGCAGCCCCTTCATCAAAGCCCAATTGTATCCCCCACATCTGCTCACTTCTGCCCGTGTTCTTTCCCACAGAACTATACCACCTTTCACCAAGAAATCATAGTGCTGCCAGCTTGATTCTGCATGCTCCCTCCCACCAGCTGACCCTGACAGATTGAGTACAAGATGAGGTACGCGATACCACACAGGTGAGGGTCACTAAGCCTGGAGAATGCCAAGCGAGGCAGCTGGAGCGGGGTGTGTCACCTTTCAAGTGGTCACTGGGGTCACCACTGTCTCGAGGCTTTGTGCTAGGGCACAGCCCACCTCTCCCTCCCATGACTCTAAGTTCCTGTCCAGCCACTGGGAGCCCACAGGCTTCTCTGAAAGTGATGCAATCGACCTGGCACCTGCACCCCCTAACTCCATACCCTGGACTCCTCGCCTGCCCCTCCCACTCAGTGACCTCCCCTGAAGGGCACTAACAGCCCCCTCAGAGAGGCTGAAGAGATGAAATGAGAGAGCAAAGTACAATTTGTAGCCCCTAACAAGGATTTAATAAACGGCTGGTTCTGGTCCCTCATTCTGGAAATAATATTTCTAATTTGGAGATTATAATTGGTGGTTTAAGAACGGAGGCTAAAATTGTTTGTCATACATTGATTTCATGCACCTGGGATGAGAAAACTTGCCTTAAAAGGTGGTTTTCTTGATTTCACCTTAAATTCCTTGACAATGGCCTTCAAGAAGACAAAGAAGTCAGTCAAAGGCCACCCGGAGGGGGTGAGAGCTGAAGGCATTTTATTCCTCTTTATTCCTCTGTAGAACTGGCCCTCTGTGGGCCCACTGGCCACTGTGTCCTCCCTGGAGATGCTTTCTGTGCCTCCAACAGAAGGAACGCCCCGATCCCCGTGCTGCCAGATCCCTTTGATTGCCGCTCTGGCTCGAACTCCAGCTCCTGGCTGCAGGTACACCCCAAGAGATGGGGCCAGTGTACAAGGACCAGCACAGGGTAGGGGAGGGATAGGGGGCTCAGTAGTGCTGGCTGGCTAAGCACCACTGGTCAAACCAGAAGGGGCTAGACATGGTGAAACAGCCTGGAGACCTGGAGACAAGTCTGGGTAAGCTGCCATCATGGGCAGGATCTGAGTCTGGCCTTTCCCACTAGGTGTGGTGAGGCTGGAGGTGGCCCACTGAGGCAGTGGAAGGGCTATGGCCTTGGCAGGAGTGGACATGCAGTCTGCTCTGGGACCTTTAACCCAGGACCACCTGCTCATGGTGGATGGCCAGTGGAGGGGCTCTGCACAGCCCTACCGGGTGATGGAGAGAGACTCGATAGGGCAGAGGGCAAAATCCTAGAGCCTGAAGTCACCAAGCCCACACTCACAGTCAGCTCTTCTACTCGCAAGTGGTGTGACCCTAGACAACCTACGTCACCTGTCTCTGCTCAGATTCCTGACATGTCAAACGGGGATGATAACAAGAGCACTATCCTGCAGGACTGTCGCGAGAAGTAAATTCATACAGGTAAAGCTTGTGAGCACTGCTGGCCCCTCGTTAAGCGCTACCCTGGATCAACTGCATTACTGCTGGCAGGACGCTAGCCAACTCTGAGGTCAGCCTGTGTGCAGGCAGGACTTGAGGAAAGCCTTCAGTCTGGCCCTGGCTCACCACCGGGATGCTGGCAGGATGCCCGAAATTCTACTGCGGAGCATTCAGTCTTGCATTCATTCAGACATTTAACTATGAACTCAGCCGTTATTTCCCAGAGTATGTTCCATATACAACCGTGCTGCACAAATGGACAGTAGGAGTTACACTGCATAGTACTGTCTGAATTTTAACAGCTATGTAGTTTTTAGATTTCCTTATATCAATATTTAAGGCAAGAAATATCAGCCTTCCATTTAAATAAATAAAGACAACATCTCAGATACGTTTATGTCCCTTTAGATCACGTTCCTGCATCATATTCCCTCTTCCTCCTTTCTCCTCTCAGTCACCATGGGAACAATATCTTTCTGGTCAATTTTTTATGCTGTGTACTTTAATTTTAATAACCATGCATTTCTTTATTTCCTTGCATCATTATTTAAGGCAAGTAATAATTATTTCTCATTTACAGGGCTGACAAAGTTTCCTTCTTAAATTAATTTACATAAGAAGTTAGTTTAAAGAAAATATTAGGTAAATAGCACAGGTGGAATTTATGTGGCAGTTAGAAGGAAGGAACTAGGTCTATGTATCAACATGGATAGGTAGTTAAGACATATAGCTGAATGAAAAGAATATTGCAGAGCCATACATGTATTTTGTGGCATCATTTATGGGAAACTTAAAATATACCCCAAACACTACTACTAATACTTTTCATGACTACACATATGCATTCATATAGATAGACAAAATGGACTGGAAAGATAGCGTTTCCTATGGATGGTCAAGAGGAAAGGGAGAGAAAGGCACATGACTAAGATTGATCTTCAAAAGGAATATAAATTATCAAAATTATTAAATTTCTTTTTGCTTTAAAGAGCAAGGAAGGGACTTGAAGGAAACCTAACACTACGTTAGCAATCTGGATTGGAAGCCACATGGGTGTTTACTAAATATTCTTGCCTGAACCTTTATTTTATAAGTCTTTCACCATAAGCAATAACATAGATGGCATGTAACTGGGCAAAACCCACCAAGAAGGGCCAGCGAGGGTGGGGGTGGGGTGGGGGGAGCAACCCCATGCTCGGCCAGTAGCCAAGTTGCAAGAATGGAGAAATGAAAAGTATGTCCCTGCCCACACAGTGTGATATTTGAGTGGCAAACAGAGAAAGTAAGCCAGGAAAGGCCTCCTGGAGGAGGTGACAGCCATCATTAAGAATCAGGGCTAGCATCCATCAAGGCATTGAGGGATAAATAAAACATGACGTTTCCATACAGCATGTTACATGGCAACGAAAAGGAATGGAGCATTGATATATGCTACTGCACAGGTGAGCCTTCGCAACACTCTGCTAAGTGAAAGAAACCAGTCACAAAAGGCCACAGTAGGTAGGATTCCATTTTTATGAAATGACCAGAATAAGCAAATCCACAGAGATGGAAAGTGGATTAGTGACTGCCAGAGACTCGGAGGGAGGGGGTGCTGGGGAAACAGGGGGTGACTACTAATGGGTACAGGGTTTCTTTTTGGTTTCAAATGCATAATAAATCAAATGAACTTAACTGTGAATTGACTGCTAATGTGCATGGGTTTTAGCGATATTCTAAATGCTCTAAAAATTCTAAAATGTTCTAAAATTGATTGTACCAATTGTGGCACAATTCTGTGAATATATTAAAAATCACTGAATCATACTCTTCAAAATAGGTGAATTCTATGGCATGTGAATTCTATTTCAATAAAGCCGTCATATAAAAAAATAAATAAATAAAGACTCCGGGCTGGGGGATGGAGCAGGAGAAAGGGATCATCACTGAGGTCAGCTTAGCCCCCTCACTGCACCCTAGCAGAGATATCTCTCACACACCGTGCATAAGCTATAGCCAGGGATGCTGCAGACACAGTGGAGAGACAGACAGACAAGGAGGCCGTGCCGAATGCAAGTGTTGAAGGGATTTAGAAAGACAGACAGGGGCATGAAGAGCCGCAGACCCCAGAGTGATGGCACTTCTGTCAAGGCCCCGTTTCCCAGCTCTCCTCCCCACCACCCACTCCTCTCCATAAAAGGAGGACTGTATTTCTTCTGGGACTCTTTAGCAAAGACGTTTCTAAGGTGGAACGGAGTTCTTTGTTGGCTCCCGACTTTCTGGACGTGGAGAGATCAGAACCTGCCTAGAAGCCTCTCCTGCTGACTGAATCAAATGATTGTGTGGAGGAGATGGCCATCTCAACCATAAGCTGGCTGTACGTGGCCAAGTGAATCTCATAGACAGCTGGAAAGCGACTCTAAATAAACTTGTTTCAAGTCAGTTAATTAAAGTCACGATCACAGCTTGTACATCTCAAGATGATAAAAATGAGCAGTTATGTCTCCCCAGCTCTCCGGATTTAACGTGATTAACGGCAGGTGTAATATACTGCATGGAGAACTCACAGAAACTCCAGTGGAAGGTACCTCCAAGGTTTATTATGGGGCATCTTCTCGACTCAGACTGCCTGATTTGGAGGGTGCTTATTTCCTCCATTTATCACTGCCACCAGCAACAAGAATTGGATGTCAAAGCCCTATTTTCTTCCCTCATCCCCCCATCATGCCAGACATGACTGATTCACAGCTGGGGCTGCCTAACAGCCAGATCCAGCACACTCCACCTTGTAATCGTAAAAAATACTCTCTCCCCTTCATTGGGACTGTCATTCGCGCTGCATTATCAATAGCCTCCAAGGTAAGACTTTATTTTTTTCTCTTGCCACTGGGTTCAAACTGAATAGAAGTAAAGGCACATTTCTAAAGAAGTGTTCCATTTTCTTTAGTCTCTTCAAATTGCTTGACTATTGGAACTTCCTTTTCACCAGTGGGACAAGCCACCAGCGCTGAATAAAACATCAGACCACTGGCAGAATCTGGATGTGACAGGATCAGGTTGCTTGGTGAGGAATACTAACAGGTACACATGGGGGGACATTAGTCACTGGTCTTCTTCTTCCACCTTCCAGGCAAGAAACAACACAAGAATGATACTGGGGTGGAAATCTGCTCCGGTATATAGCACACGTTGTAAGAGCTCTGTTAAATAATTTGACCACATTTAATCCATGCAAAGGAGTGGTCTGGCTCCTTCAAAAGGTTCAGACTGTTCCTTTGTTTCCATGTTAGCACCCCAAAAGTGTTGATGAAGACTTTTGTGATGTGTGTCTATGAGCAATGGCAAAGAGGAGCTAGAGAGCACATGGATTGAGTAGTGCAGTCTGTCCAGGGGGAAGGCTGCCTCCGCTGTGTGCAGAGGGCACTGCTTAGGGAAGACACTAAAGCGGATGTGGGAAGGAAGGCCCTGCTATAAGCAATGGTTGATGTGCAAGACAGGGGAGGCTCAGACCAGGTGAGTTCAAAACCTGTAGCATCAGCAACATTGCAAGCCATGTTGTCAGCCATGGAAGCTCATCTAGTACCATGTCTGGCTTACAGATGAACAATGAATTTTATTGTACAAAATGATATTTAGTATGGTAGCTTTGATTTCTTAAAACAGCTTAAAATAAGGGAAGGAAAGTTCCAGTTTATCTAACTCAAAATAATGTAGGCATAGTTCAACATTTTTGATACTTAGTAAGTTGTTGTTCCTGGTCTTTTAATCAAGTTGATACTAATTCATCTGTTTATTTGTGTTTAAATACTTTATAATACATATGCATTTACTTTATATATGTGTACACACACACACAAAACATACATCTACACACAAAAAAACAGAACTTTCTCCCCGAGCTTAGAATCCAGCCCTTACGTTGTCTCAGCCCCACAAACTACCTGTTGGCAATGGAGAGACATCAGGGCATTGTTGTGAAGAAGGAAATCAACAGAATTTTTAAAGTAGGCCCTAAATCTGAATTAGCTATGAAAATGTCATGCATGGTTTTAAAATAAAACCTCTAATTTATTTACAAATAGTTCAGCAAGTTCTTTATTGTTAGTATTAACAACACAGGTATTAATATGCAAAAGATGGAAGTACAAACTAGAAACATCCATGTGACAAGAAATAGAGAATTAGATCAGAAATCTAAACATGAACAGTCATGGAAGCAGGAGAGAAAAGTAATTTGGCAAAATGTACCAAAAGCCTTAAAAGGTCTCTTTACCCCGTGACCCAGAAATTCCATAGTTTAGAAATTTATCTTAAGAAAATAATCAGAAATTCACAACAAAGATTCATATTCAAGTATGTTCACCACAGGGGTGCTTGGGTAGGGTAGCTCAGTCGGTTAAGAGTCTGACTCTTTATTTCAGCTCAAGTCGGGATCTTAGGGTCGTGAGATTGAGTCCTGTGTCAGGCTCCATGCTGGGTGGGGAGCCTGCTGGAGATTCTCTTTCCATCTCCCTCTAACCCCTACCCCCACTCATGCATGCTCTCTCTCTCTCTCTCAAGTAAATAATTAAAAAAATAAAAATAAATTAAAAAAAAAAGTATGTTCACCATAACCACATTCACAGTAAGGAAAACTAGAATCAAAATATCCAAGAAAAGTAAATGGGTTAAAAAAATTATGGTGTGGGCAAGTGATGGACTTGCATCCATTACACAACCAAGGAATGAGTGAATGAATGAATGAATGAATGAATACCCTTGAGAGAAGAAGAGCAATGAGTAGGAACTAGCCCCACCAGGTAACTAAGTTTAAGTGGCTCAGACTATCAGGATTGACAAAATTAGGTAAGAGCAATCTCATTGGGATATATTAGTTTGAGCTCAATGTGTTTTCTCTTAAAAATAGGTTAAACCATGTGAAATTCCCAATATTGGATCACTTTAACCAATAACATGACAACTTCATATAGTTTAGCCAAATACATTTTCCCTGTCTTTGTCTAATGAAAAGACTAGAAACAATGAAGAACCCAGCAGCAATGAGCACCCCTATATCTAAAAAAAACATTTTCCAATAAAAGAAATAGAGATTCCTTAGGAAAATGGCTAATTCTAGGTCTGGGACAGAAGATGAACAAGGTTAGCCTAGAATATCTTGCCATGACAGAAAGCAAGTATGTCATCAAAGATTATGAAATTGTGTCTCAGAGAACACAGGTGCCATCCTGAAGAAGCTTCCACTGACCAAAGATGGGACAATTTGAGCATTAATAATAATACTAATTAAAATGGATTGGAGCACATCAAATATATTTAAATCCATACATTCGAAGAACACAAAACATGCATTAGTTTCCTTTGAGTAAGGTAGGTTAAGGAACAACTCCTTATTTTGAAAACTGCTAACTAAATAGTTAATGAAGGGGAGTTTATCTTAATAGAAGTATTGCAGCTAATAAGTGCAGAAGGAATGATAAAATTAGAATATCACTATTCCACAGGCACCAAGAAAATAATTTATTAGGAAATAAGCATTACTGACTACCAGCATCAAAAAAGTAAAGACAATCAGAAATTACATACTATCATGGAAATATGCTATACCACACATGAGGTCATCTTGCCAAAACTTCAGAGCAGAACCTGGCAAAGTGCCAGAGCTAGCTATCGATTTACAGGAAATACCAAGCAGAGAGGAATCTGTTATAAGGACACCACCAGAATGCAATTTCAGATTGTGAGAAACACTACAGAACAAATTAACGTAAATTGCAAGAAAGAAAAATTGTGTCTGTATGTGTGCGTATGTGTGTGTGTATGTGTGTGTCAAAGGGATACTTTTAAATTAAAAGATGCTTAAGAGACATATTAGCCAATTGCAATTTATGGACTTTATTTGGAACCTGATTTGAACAAACTATAAAAATCTTTTATAAGCCAATGGGGCTTACAAACAGTGACTAAATGTTTATGATAAGGAATTATTATTAATTTTTAGGAGAGATAATGACAGGTGGATGTGTATTTAATAAACTATGCCCCTATCTTCTAGAGATCCAGGCTCACGTTTATGTAGGAAAAGATATGATGGTGGAGAGTTGTTTCAAAATATTTCTGTGGCAGGCAAGAGAGTGGCAGATGAACTAATAGGGCTGAACCTGGGTGACACGTACATAAAGGTTTATAAGTGTTGTGCTTCTTGCTATAGATGTTTGAAATTTTCTGGGTTCAAAAGTTTTTCTATAGTTTGAAAATAATAATTAAGAATGTTAAATTGTGTTCTTGATGTATTCATTTTCAGAAAAAATGCTACAAAATTGCATTTACTGTATGATTCCAAATTGGTATATAAATATAGTTGTACATATAACACAAGAAAAAAAAGACTAAAATTACATACACTCCAAAATGCAAGCTGTAATTATCTGTATTATGTAGGGATTATGTAATATTTTTATTCTGTATTTTGCAGTTCTTTAATCATGTTTTAATAAAAAAAAATTTTGCCTGTTAAAACAGTGTACACAGCATTCAAGAATTAGAACAATATGCCCCATCCCTAAATCAATATAATTTAAAATGCAGGTTAAAATTAATGGAACGCTGGAAACATTCTGATGAATGACAGAATGTCTTGCATTTTATCTGCTGCACAGCCTCCTATAAAAATAGACCTAGTGTCCTCACTGATGTGATAAGAATAATGGGGGTGAAGAGAGCATTCGACGTGATGTTGTGATATGGATGCTGACACTGTGTTCACTTCATGCACCATTGGGAAGGAAAGTAGAATCTTAAAGTGCAAACCCAAAAATTTCCAAATGTCTTGAGTTGTGCCCAGATTTGGGGCTTTTTACCTACATATTTATATTATTAGATAGTGCCCCAGGATATCACTATTTCCCACTTACTTCAAATAAAATTACAACAAGAAAAAGTATAGATGTACAGTGCCATCTGATTCTCCAGATCAAACACTTGGTGAGGTCATGGGGTTCCTCTAGGCTTGAGCAAGCTGTCTCAGAGCTGGTCCTCATTAAAAGCAGCATAAATCACTCTATGGATCTGGGGCTGGGTTATAAATGTTTTAGATAATAGAATGGAAACAGCTGTAAAAAGTGAAACAAAACATAAATATAATGTACATGATTGCTGGTGCTTCAGAAGGTAAGTGTTCAACCACTCATTCACCTTATATGAGCCAGTATCTAGTTAGGCCAGGTGCTGGGAAACAATGACAGGCAATGAACACTGCCCCTGCCCTCGAAGAGCTCACAATTTACTGGGAGAGACAGGTTTTAATCACATAAAAACGCAAGTGTATAATTACAAGCAGTGAAAAAGCCATGAAGCAAAAGAACAGGATATTTTGTAAAGCTATGACAGGGTGCCTGGCCCAGTGCTGATGCTCAGAAAAGACTTCTTCCAGCTGAGATGTGAAAGTCCTAAAAGTCACCCATGCCGCAAAGAGGTGAGTTGGGAAGCAAATGCACTAGGCAGAAAAGAGCTCTCCTTGGGAAGTATTTTCCAGGGACAAAAAGGAAACAAATGGGACTGGACCCTAGGCAAGGAGCTTAGGATGAGGCTGGAGAGGCAGGTAGAGAATAATTAAGGCTGGGACTCAAAGGCCATATTAATACTCACAGTCTTCCAAAAAATATAAAACCACCAAGTCAAAGGGATACATGCACCCCTATGTCTACTGCAGCAAATAGCCAAAATTACGGAATACAACAGCCAAATTACACAAGCAGCTCAAGCGTCCACTGGAGATGAATGGATTAAAAAAAGTGGCATATATATATAATTCAGCCATGAAAAAGACTGAGATCTTGCTAACTGCAACAACATGGATGGAGCTAGACAGTATAATGCTAAATGAAATAAGTCAGCCAGAGAAAGGTAAATATCGTATGTGGAATTTGATAAACAAAACAGAGTAAGGAAAAAAAAAAAAAAAAGAGACAAGCCAAAAACCAGACCCTTAACTATAGAGAACAAACTGATGGTTATGAGAGGGGTGGTGGGTGGGAAGATGGGGGAAATAAGTGATGGGGATTAAGAGTATACTTATGATGAGCACTGAGTCATGTATAGAATTGATGAATCACTATACTGTACACCTGAAACTAATATAACACCATATGTTAACTGCACTGGAATTAAAATAAAAACTCTTAATAAAAACAATTTTAAAAAACTTTCAGTCTTAGTCAATGAAGTGTTATAGGCAGATGACTGACAAAATAGGAGTTAGTGTCAACATCACCTAGCATTTCTGTGAATCAGGTGCTGTCCTGGGTTTACCAGGATTCCCTCACTTAATCTGCATCACAGCCCTAAGAGGCAGGCACTATTATTAACCAAGGTGGAGTGATGAGGGCAGAAGGAGATCAAATAAGACACCAGTTCCCATGGCTAGTAAGATGTAGAGCTGAGGGGCGCCTGGGTGGCTCAGTCCGTTAAGCATCTGCCTTCGGCTCAGGTCATGATCCTGGAGTCCTGGGATTGAGCCCCTCTTCAGGCTCCGTATTCAGTGGGGAGTCTGCTTCTCCCTCTGCCCCTCACCCTGCTCTCATGCTCTCTCTCACTCTCTCTTTTTCTCAAATAAATAAAATCTTAAAAAAGAAAAAAGACGTAGAGCTGGGACTCAAACCCTGACTCCAAAGTCCACCCTCTTGCCACACTGCTCTGTTGCTTTTCCATGCTCAACTGGCCAGTGGTGGGAATGGACAGCGGGGGCGGGGTGGGGAAGATCATCTAGGAGACAATTGCATCGTTCATTCCCTATTGCCCTATACACTTTACAAAAAGCTTACAGCACCACAGAGAAAGACATTGCAACTCATGAGCCACCACTAGATACACAGTCATTCCCTTGACAAAGTGCCACTAGGATCTCCAAGGCCTCTTCCGGTCTTGGGACTGATCAGAACTCCTAAGGATGCAGAGATTCAGTAAAAGTTTGTTAGCTGACACAGGCATGCGGCTGGGACTCTCCCCAGAATTTAAAACTCCACAAGGAAAATGTTTATTTCAGTAAAGTTTCAATATGTATGATTAGGCAGAAACCATGTCCTTGGTGTGTCAATCATCCCTCAACCAGGTTAAGGGTAGGCTCCTGAGAATTCCTATGAAGACCACTAGGGGCAGAAGAGGGTCAAGAATGGGATGGCAAAGCCCAGGCAGGAAGGAGCTGTGCCTGTGGATAGATTGCATCTTGCCTAGAACGGGCTAACAGTCCTTCAGTTCTAACTTCTATCATGCACACATTTTATACCCTGGGCTTTGCATCAGTAATATGCCTAAGAGCTACCCTGAAGGGTAGGCATTACAGTTCCCACTTCATGGATGAGAAAAGTGCATTTGGATCTAGGTCTTACCTGACTTAAGAGTCTCTACCTCTACAATGAATGAATGATTGAATGAAGAGGTTGGAGGGGAAAAGTTGATTGCTATCAATGGATATCAATCTCCACCCCGCCCCCACCACCACCAATGCTCTTCCTCCATGTTCCTCACTCTCTTGGAACTCCAGAGGCTGGATTTCCAGGTGAAGAAGACACTCTGATGAATGAGGGCACAGCAGGGCAGTCTCCCTGAAGCCTGCAAGCCCTCTGGGGCCAGGCCCAGCACTTTTAGGCATGTTACCCACGTGCAGTGCCTTATGGCAGGATGACAATCACTTCCAGGAACAGCACAGAGTACCTCTGTGGCAAGGACAAGCCCCATTTCAAACTTTGATTCTGATTTGGCATTCGAGACTCCTGTGGCCTCTGGGATTTTTATTCCCTCCTTCTCTGACAGAATGATGACATCCCTGTTCTAGGTTAATGACTAAAATATGCGAATTCCCATTAGATGCTTCCCTATAGCACCATCCCCTCCCCCACTGCTATAGACACTCTATAAAAATCATTTTCTCCTTTCCACACCGCATACACTTGGATTTAAGGATTCATTCAGTTGCCTCAGGCTGTCACTAAGAAAATTACTCATTAATTTCTATGCACTGCAGAGCCATCTCTAAACAAACAGAGAGTTGACTCGGGATTGCCAGCATTAACCCCCATGCTCTGGCGTTGTACTTTCTGTCAGAGCTGGGAACCATTCCTAATACAGAGTCATACACATTTTATCACATTTACAAAATGCAAATTTACTCACCATTAATTGAAAACGTTCATCGGTGAAGTCTTGAAAGTTTGCACCCTTTCAAGCTGTTAAAGGGCTAATGAGAGGTGTTTTCTTCCATATATTATGATACAGCGATTTATTTCAATCTCCTATCTAAAAATAATAATAACTCAGTAGATTAATGGACCATAATCTTTGAGCTTCAGCCCTTTATGAATATGAAGAAGAATTTACTTCTCCCCAGTAAAACCCACCATCTTACTCAGTTATTCACACTTGCACACAAAAAAGATAATTTTGCACAGACATACAACACCATTTCAGATATTTCCCGCATCACCTGAGAGCCCAGGAACCCTAAAGAATATTCTGCCTCTCGTCCTCTCAATCCACTAATATGTTCATGACACTGATGACTGCCCCTTTCCTTAGTACCATCAGTACTGAATGAAGGAGGCTCGCAGAATGAGCGGTATTTGTATTTATTTCTCTGCTCCACAACTGAATTATTAGGTGTTCTGCATGCACTTTAAAAATATGCTAATGGCCTCTGCAGGCGACGCTTAGATAAATGCTCCATTAGAATGGGAGAAAAAAAAATGTCATGTCTGGCATTCCAGGGAAAGTACAGCGGAAGAGGAAGGCCCAGCCCCCGGCGTAAGGTAGGTGTTCAATAAATATGTTCTGACTATCGTCGTGAAGCTATTGTCTCTGGGGGCACAGCAACGGATTCCTGCCTGTAGTTATGTTGACTCTGCCACCACGCTCTGTCCCTTTGGTCCACGCAGGAGGTCTGTGCAGAACCAGCATTCTTTTAAGATGTGTCCCAGAGCATATTTCAATTTTTATATACTATCTACTATGTGCCAGGCCTCCTATTTCTTTTTACTATTGAAACAACTCTCTAAAGTAGGGGTCATTATTCCCATTTTACAAATAAGGAAACCCAGGCTCAGAGAGGTGAAGGGACTCATGCTGGCTTATTGGCTGATAACTGGACCCATCTGACTCCAATGTCCTTACTCTAATCCAAGGGCCAGGCTTCCTCTCCCATCCCTACAGCCCTGGGAAGAAAGCAGGTGGATACTCCCAGAGGAGTATCGTGTTATCCTCAAATGCAGTTTCAAAAATGGGGAACTTGAGGGGCAGTGAGACCAAGTGACTTGCCCAAGGTCACACAGATGGCAAATGGTGGGTGCAGGACTGGAAGCCAGATTCCCCAGTGCCTGGGCCACTGCAGACCCTGCACCATGCCCAATGCCATGCCAGGGGGAGGCAGGAAGTTGTGCACACACCTCTGCAACACTGTACCAGCTTCAGAAAACCCAGCAATGGTATTTACTGGCCCTAGAAACCAGGCTTGATAGGAGCAAAGATAAAGCAGAAGAATAATAAATTTTTGGCAGACTCATAAAAAGGCTACATGTGAAATATATTTTTAACAAATTAATTTTTCCCTGTGAGTAAATTTATGGGCCTGTTCTCCCCAGCAAGCCTTTTCATTTTGCACAGACATAATTTTCACGACAAGCCCTATGCAATATGTCAAGGGGCAGCATCATCCTTTTGTCTTCCTTTTGTCTGGGATACAGGAGAAGGAGGAGGTCAAAAGGTTGCTCTTACCCCAACCTGGGATTGCTCTGGGCAGAGAACAGCATGTCACAGTGTTCCTAGTGCCACAGAGTACCAGGACTGTGAGAGGTAAGGAAATCCTGGAGTCTAACCCCCCCACCCCCATTTTACAGAGGGCCTCTGAGGTCCAGAAAGAGGAGGGACTTGCCCAAGGACACCAATCAACTGTGCAGTAGCTGAGGGCACAGATCCTAGAGTCAGGCCACCTGGTTTGAATCCTAGCTTTGCCTCTTACTAACCATGTGACTTTGGACAGATTAGTTCAGGCTTAGCACAGAGTTACTTGAAGACATAGGAATCTTCCCTGGCACATCTCAAATTGTACAAGCTGCCAGCCATCTGCTTTCTTCCCAGGGCCAGCTTTGGAGGCACCCATCCCATGGAGCTGTAGCAGTGGAGACTCATCTCTTACAAAGAGCTTCTGTCTCCTCGCCATTACACCACATTCCACTCATGTATATTGTCCTTGTGGTCAAGAAATGCCCAGAAAAAGAGACTACAAATATCCCTTCATATTCAAACCTATACAATTGGATGGAAAGAACTTGCTTCTCCCAGACATAGAAGGACACTTAATTATCTGAATCTATTTAGTTCCTAAAAGTTAGAGAGCAAAGCACTAAGAGTTTGGATAGCAAAGGATACCCGCCCTACCTCAAAATGTTTATCTAAATTATTAATACAAATTTGGACAGCAGGGGGGGCGGAGCAAGATGGCAGAGGAGTAGGAGACCTGGATTTCGTCTGGTCTCAGGAATTCAGCTGGATAGGGATCAAACCATTCTGAACACCTACGAACTCAACAGGAGATCGAAGATAAGAATAGCAACAACTCTCTGAACAGAAAAGCGACCACTTACTGGAAGGTAGGACGTGCGGAGAAGTGAATCCGAGGCGATATTCGGGAGGATAGACGGCGGGGGAGGGGGCCTCCGTCGGCCGCTCCTGGCAAGTGATAGAGCCGCGGAGCACAAAATCGGAACTTTTAGAAGTCGGCTCGGCTGAGGGACGTCGCTCCAGTGGCTAAGCGGGGGGTGGAATCCTCCCGGGACAGTGTGGTCGCAGGACCCCTGGGGTCACAGAAAGACCGGGGGAGCCTGAGTGCGGCAGAGCTCCCAGGTATTGGAGCGGGGAAGCCGGCTGCAGAGACGGAGCCGAGGCATGGGCTCTCAGCTCGGGGTGGCCATAAACTGATCAGCGACACAGTTGGGCCACTGTTCCCCCAGCAGGGACCCAACAAGCGGCAGATCGGGGGAGACTCCCCTTCCTTCCCCGGGAGGAGCAGCACGGAAACGCACCGCAGGGATCTGCTGGGTTTGGAGACTCCACACGGGGTCGGGTGCCAGAGATAGAAACGCTCGGTCACAGGCCGGGTGAGCACGGAGTGCGGCCGGAGACCGGGGACACGGGAGTGACTGCTTTTCTCTGGGGGCGCACTGAGGAGTGGGGCCCTGAGTTCTGGGCTCCTCCGGGGTGGAGATTGGGAGGCCACCATTTTCACCCTGGTCCTCCAAGGCTGTACCGAGAGCATGCAGGAAACAAAAGCTCCCGAGAGCAAACCCGAGCAGATTACTGAGCCCGGACCAACAAGGGCGGGGCAATTCAGCCTCCGGCAAAGACATTTGGGAACCACGGCAACAGGCCCCTCCCCCAGAAGATCAGCACGAACAGCCAGCAAGCCAAGACCAAGTTTACCGATCAATGAGAACGGGAGAACTCCAGCGCTAGGGGAATACTGCACATAGAATTCATGGCTTTTTTACCATGATTCTTTATTCTTTCAAAATTAATTTTTTTAACTTTTTTTGAATTTTTCTTTTTCCCTTTTTCAACCAAAATCTTATCAATCCCTTTTTTTAAAGAAAAAATTTATTTTTCATTTTTAGAGTCATATTCTATCCCTTCATAGTAGTTACCCTTATTTTTGGCATATATATATATATATATATGTGTGTGTGTGTGTATATATATATATATATACTGTTCTCTCTTTAAAATTTTAGATACAGTTTCTTCTAACAGATCAAAATATACCCTAAATCTCTAGTGTATGGCTTTGTTCTAGTCTCCTGCCTGATCACATTCTCTCCCCCCTTTCTTTTTCTTTCTTTCTTTCTTTTTTTTAAATCCTCTTCTTTCTTTTTTCAAACAACTTCTTATCTTATCAATTCCTTTTATACAATTTTTTATAATTTTCATCTTTACACTCATATCCATCCCTCCATTGTATCAACCCTTATTCTGTACATATATAAGTATTTCTTTCTTTAAAATTTTGGGAGGCACTTTCTTCTAATGACCAAAATACACCCAAAATCTAGTGTGTGCCACTGATCTATGCACCAGCCTGATCATATTTGGTCATATTCTGTTTTTGTTTATTTTTTTGGTTTTGTTCTGGATTTGTTTGTTTTTATCTTTTCCTTTTTATTTTTTTTTCTCTTTCTTTTTTCTTTCTTTCCCTTTCTTTTCTCCCAGTTTCAGGTCTTTTCTGATTTATTTAGAGTATATTTTCTGGGGACGTTCTTACCCTGTTAGCATTTTGTTCTCTTATTCATCTATTCTCCTCTGGACAAAAGGACAAGATGGAAAAAATCACCTCAACAAAAAGAACAAGAGGTAGTACCGTCTGCCAGGGACCTACTCAATACGGACATTAGTACGATGTCGGACCTAGAGTTCAGAACCATGATCTTAAAGATACTAGCTGAGCTTGAAAAAATCATGGAAGTTATTAGAGAAACCCTTTCTGGAGAAATAAAAGAACTAAAATCTAACCAAGTTGAAATCAAAAAGGCTATTAATGAGGTGCAATCAAAAATGGGGGCACCAACTACTAGGATAAATGAGGCAGAAGAGAGAATCAGCAATATAAAAGACCAAGTGATGGAAAATAAAGAAGCTGAGAAAAAGAGAGATAAACAACGACTGGATCACGAGGGCAGAATTCGAGAGATAAGCGATACGATAAGACGAAACAACATTAGAATAATTGGGATCCCAGAAGAAAAAGAAAGAGAGAGAGGGGCAGAAGGTATATTGGAGCAAACTATAACAGAGAACTCCCCTAATGTGGGGAAGGAAACAGGCATCAAAATCCAGGAGGCACAGAGAACCCCTCTCAAAATCAATAACAATAGGTCAACACCCTGACATCTAATAGTAAAATGTATGAGTCTCAGAGACAAAGAGAAAATCCGGAAAGCAGCTTCGGAGAAGAGATATGTAACCTATAATGGTAGAAACATTAAATTGGCAACACACCTATCCACAGAGACCTGACAGGCCAGAAAGGACTGGCATGATATCTTCAGAGCACTAAACGAGAAAAATATGCAGCCAAGAATACTATATCCAGCTAGGCTCTCATTGAAAATAGAAGGAGAGATAAAAAACTTCCAGGACAAACAAAAACTAAAGGAATTTGCAAACATGAAACCAGCCCTCCAAGAAATATTGAAAGGGGTCCTCTAAGCAAAGAGAGAGCCTAAAAGCAGCATAGACCAGAAAGGAACACAGACAATATAGAGTAACAGTCACCTTACAGGCAGTACAATAGCACTAAATTCATACCTTTCAATAGTTACCCTGAATGTAAATGGGCTAAATGCCCATTTATGCCCACAGGTTATCAGACTGGATTAAAAAACAAGACCCATTGATAATGCTGTCTGCAAGAGGCTCATTTTAGACCCAAAGACACCCCCAGATTGAAACTGAGGGCGTTGGAAAACCATCTACCATGCTAATGGACACCAAAAGAAAGCTGGGGTGGCAATCCTTATATCAGAACAAATTAGATTTTAAACCAAAGACTGTAATAAGAGATGAGGAAACACACTATATCCTACTTAAAGGGTCTATCCAACAAGATGATCTAACTATTATAAATATCTATGCCCCAAACATGGGAGCAGCCAATTATATACGGCAATTAGTAACAAAAGCAAAGAAACACATTGACAATACAATAATAGTGGGGGACTTTAACACCCCCCTGACTGAAATGGACAGATCATCTAAACAAAAGATCAACAAGGAAATAAAGACTTTAAATGACACACTGGACCAAATGGACTTCACAGACATATTCAGAACATTCCATCCCAAAGCAACAGAATGCACATTCTTCTCTAGTGCGCATGGAACATTCTCCAGAATGGATCACATCCTAGGTCACAAATCAGGTCTCAACCGGTACCAAAAGATTGGGATCATTCCCTGCATATTTTCAGACCACAATGCTTTGAAACTAGAACTCAATCACAAGAGGAAAGTCGGAAAGAACTCAAATACATGGAGGGTAAAGAGCATCCTACTAAAGAATGAGTGGGTCAACCAGGAAATTAAAGAAGAATTTTAAAAATTCATGGAAACCAATGAAAATGAAAACACCACTGTTCAAAATCTTTGGGATACAGCAAAGGCAGTCCTAAGAGGAAAGTATATAGCAATACACGCCTTTCTCAAGAAACAAGAAAGGTCTCAAATACACAACCTAACCCTACACCTAAAGGAGCTGGAGAAAAAAAGAGCAAATAAAGCCTAAACCCAGCAGGAGAAGAGAAATAATAAAGATCAGAGCAGAAATCAATGAACTAGAAACCAAAAGAACAGTAGAACAGATCAACGAAAGTAGGAGCTGGTTCTTTGAAAGAATTAACAAGATTGATAAACCCCTGGCCAGACTCATCAAAAAGAAAATTGACCCAAATCAACAAAATCGTGAATGAAAGAGAAGAGATCACAACCAACACCAAAGAAATACAAACAATTATAAGAACATATTATGAGCAACTCTATGCCAGCAATATAAATAACCTGGAAGAAATGGATGCATTCCTAGAGATGTATCAACTACCAAAACTGAACCACGAAGAAATAGAAAACCTGAACAGACCTATAACCACTAAGGAAATTGAAGCAGTCATCAAAAATCTCCCAACAAACAAAAGCCCAGGGCCAGGTGGCTTCCCAGGGGAATTCTACCAAACATTTAAAGAAGAATTAATACCTATTCTCCTGAAACTGTTCCAAAAAATAGAAATGGAAGGAAAATTTCCAAACTCGTTTTATGAGGCCACCATTACCTTGCTCCCCAAACCAGGTAAAGACCCCATCAAAAAGGAGAATTACAGACCAATATCCTTGATGAACATGGATGCAAAAATTCTCACCAAAATACTAGCCAATAGGATCCAACAGTACATTAAAAGGATTATTCACCATGACCAAGTGGGATTTATCCCTGGGCTGCAAGGTTGGTTCAACATCCGCAAACCAATCAACGTGATACAATACATTAACAAAAGAAAAAACAAGAATCATATGAACCTCTCAATAGATGCAGAAAAAGCATTTGACAAAGTACAGCATCCTTTCTTGATCAAACTCTTCAGAGTATAGGGATAGAGGGTACATACCTCAATATCATAAAAGCCATCTATGGGGCGCCTGGGTGGCTCAGTCGGTTAAGTGTCTGCCGTCGGCTCAGGTCATGATCCTGGAGTCCTGCGGTCGAGTCCCACATCAGGCTCCTTGCTCTGCGGGGAGCCTGCTTCTCCCTCTCCTTCCCACTTGTGCTCTCTTTCACTATCTCTGTCTCTCTCTCTCTCTCTCTCAAATAAATAAAATCTAAAAAGAAAATTTTAAAAAAAGCCATCTATGAAAACCTACAGCGAATATCATTCTCAATGCGGAAAAGCTGCGAGCTTTCCCCCTAAGGTCAGGAACACAGCAGGGATGTCCACTATCACCACTGCTATTCAACATAGTATTAGAAGTCCTAGCCACAACAATCAGACAACAATAAGAAATCAAAGGCATCCAAATCGGCAAAGAGGAAGTCAAACTCTCACTCTTTGCAGATGATATGATACTGTATGTGGAAAACCCAAAAGACTCCACCCCAAAACTGCTAGAACTCATACAGGAATTCAGTAAAGTGGCAGGATATAAAATCAATGCACAGAAATCAGGGGCATTCCTATACACCAACAACAAGACAGAAGAGAGACAAATCAAGGAGTCGATCCCATTTACAGTTGCACCCAAAACCATAAGATACCTAGGAATAAATCTAACCAAAGAGGCAAAGGATCTGTACTCAGAAAACTATAAAATACTCATGAAAGAAATTGAGGAAGACACAAAGAAATGGAAAAACATTCCATGCTCATGGACTGGAAGAACAAATATTGTGAAGATGTCAATGCTCCCCAGAGCAATCTACACATTCCATGCAATCCCCATCAAAATACCATCCACTTTTTTCAAAGAAATGGTACAAATAATCCTAAAATTTGTATGGAACCAGAAAAGACCCCGAATAGCCAGAGGAATGTTGAAAAACAAAAGCAAAGCTGGCGGCATCCCAATTCCAGACTTCAAGCTCTATTACAAAGCTGTCATCATCAAGACAGTATGGTACTGGCACAAAAACAGACAGAGAGATCAATGGAACAGAATCGAGAGCCCAGAAATGGACCCTCAACTCTATGGTCAACTCATCTTCGACAAAGCAGGAAAGAATGTCCAATGGAAAAAAGACAGTCTCTTCAACAAATGGTGTTGGGAAAATTGGACAGCCACATGCAGAAGAATGAAACCGGACTATTTCCTTACACCACACACAAAAATAGATTCAAAATGGGTGAAAGACCTCAGTGTGAGATAGGAGTCCATCAAAATCCTAAAGGACAACACAGGCAGCAACCTCTTCAACCTCAGCCACAGCAACTTCTTCCTAGAAACATCGCCAAAGGCAAGGGAAGCAAGGGCAAAAATGAACTATTGGGATTTCATCAAGATAAAAAGCTTTTGCACAGCAAAAGAAACAGTCCACAAAACCAAAAGACAACCGACGGAATGGGAGAAGATATTTGCAAATGACATATCAGAAAAAAGGGCTAGTATCCCAAATCTATAAAGAACTTATCAAACTCAACACCCAAAGAACAAATTATCCAATCAAGAAATGGGCAGAAGACATGAACAGACATTTTTCCAAAGAAGACATCCAAATGGCCAACAGACACAGGAAAAAGTGCTCAGCATCGCTCGGCATCAGGGAAATCCAAATCAAAACCTCCATGAGATACCACCTCACACCAGGCAGAATGGCCAAAATTAACAAGTCAGGAAACGACAGATGTTGGAGGGGATGCGGAGAAAGGGGAACCCTCCTACAGTGTTGGTGGGAATGCAAGCTGGTGCAACCACTCTGGAAAACAGTATGGAGGTTCCTCAAAAAGGTGAAAATAGAGCTACCGTACGATCCAGCAATTGCACTACTCGGTATTTACCCCAAAGTTACAAACATAGGGATCCAAAAGGGTATGTGCACCCCGATATTTATAGCAGCAATGTCCACATTAGCCAAATTGTGGAAAGAGCCAAGATGTCCATCGACAGATGAATGGATAAAGAAGATGTGGTATATATATACAATGGAATATTATGCAGCCATCAAAAGGAATGAGATCTTGCCATTTGTAATGACGTGGAAGGAACTGGAGGGTGTTATGCTGAGTGAAATAAGTCAATTAGAGAAAGACATGTATCATATGACCTCACTGATATGAGGAATTCTTAATCTCAGGAAACAAACTGAGGGTTGCTGGAGTGGGGGTAGGGCGGCAGGGATGGGGTGGCTGGGTGATAGACATTGGGTAGGGTATGTGCTATGGTGAGCGCTGTGAATTGTGCAAGAGTTTTGAATCACAGATCTGTACCTCTGAAACAAATAATGCAATATATGTTAAGAAAAAAAATACAGAAGATAGCAGGAGGGGAAGAATGAAGGGGGGTAAATCGGAGAGGGAGACAAACCATGAGAGATGATGGACTCTGGAAAACAAACTGAGGGTTCTAGAGGGGCGGGGAGGGGATGGGTTAGCCTGGTGATGGGTATTAAAGAGGGCACGTTCTACGTGGAGCACTGGGTGTTATGCACAAACAATGAATCATGGAACACTACATCACAAACTAATAATGTAATGTATGGTGATTAACAATAAAAAATTTAAAGAAAAAATTTGGACATCAAAAGTTCAGGTAGTGAGAGATGCCTCCCAAGGACCCAAGTGCCCACCATGACATAGGCAGCCAACACCACAGCCCCCTCAGGGATATGGTGGCTATCCCCACACTTGCATGCACGCGCGTGAACACACACACACAACACACACACACACTCTTGAGAACTGTATGTTGCTCCTCATTAACAAAGAACCAGGAATGACTGAACAAGGCACTTCATATCTTCACGGTCCAAGAATGTCTTCCCTTTACGTGCCACATGTAAAATCTAGTTTGATTTACAGCATAACCAAACAGAAGCAAAACATGACTCGCATTCACTTCCTAGGAATGCCAGCCTTTTAACTGGATTTATTTGAGGCCCTTAAAAAATATTAGCATGTCCACTGAGATTGTTCAGAAGGGTGTCCTAGGCCTTTTGACATGGCACTGTTGAGATTTTCCCAGAGAAATAAAAGCAAGAAGAGGCAGTGTCAAAGCTGATGTTCCCCCAACACAAGACCCGACATGAAAAAGGGAAGAAAACTCACCCATTTGTCTGGGGCTCCTCTTTCCCTCAGCCTAACTGATGTTGCAGAGCTTATAGTTACACTGTTTCTCTGGCTTTAATAATGTGTCCCACCATAGGGAATTCAAGGCAGAAGATACAATTTATCTCCCATTTGGGGTACTTAGTAAAAATGTTGTTGGGCATGTATTTTTTAATTAACAATTCCAAAAGTGTATTAAGGAGTTCTGATTTCAGTTAAATTATCTCCAGTAGGATGATGGAATCCTTTTTGTTAAAAGACTGAAGAGGGGTGTGGAAAAACCCTACATGTCAGGTAGCTGACTAGCCCTGTGGCCTGCCCACGCTAAGGTTGTTTCCTCGATGGGATCATGTGGGGGACAGGTTCTCCCCAGTCCCTTTGGCCCAATGCGCTCTGAGTCTTCCACCTATATGGTGAGAGTCTGCCTCCTGGGCTCATGAGAAGGAAGTAGAGGCTGCAAGGGTAAACTGCAACTCCCACCTTCTGTCTCCCTCCAGGTTCCTGATGATGCAGCGTAGCATACATCGAGTTTGAGAGAGTCACTATCCCGGAAGGAAGGAAGAGCAGGGGTTCTGAGGACACCAGAGGTGCAACATTGCAGAAGTTAACCTGACTTTTCATTTCCATCTCTCTAATGGGTATAACATGACCTGTCTCACGAGTGGAGTCTGTGACACAGGGTAAAGCAGCTGGGATGGTGCCTGACACTTGGCAAGCCCTCCAGACAGGAAATGGTGATTTCTCCTCTGTGGTCCTGCCTCTGACCCCAGCTCCGTTGCTTTTGCCAGCACACAAGTCCTGACAATTGTTGGTGCTGCCAGATGTAGTGTTGAAAGCGTGTTTTATCACTGAACAGAAAACAGAAAATATGGAGCCAAGATGAAATGCGAAGAGAACCCGCTGAAGCTCTGACCTCTCAGAAATAGCTTTGGCTTCTCTGAACTCAGCCTTTGGGAACTCAGTGGGGCATGTGCTGTATTCCAGCAACTTTGAAATTCATGCTGTTTCTTTTCTTTTTCATTTTTGAGAGAGAGAGCACATGTGAGCAGTGCAGGGGGAGCCAAGGGAGAGGGAGAGAGAGGGAGAGAATCTTAAGCAGGCTCCACATTCAGTGTGAAGCCTGACGCAGGGCTTGATCTCACAACCCTGAGATCGTGACCTGAGCCAAAACCAAGAGTTGGACGCTTAACTCATTGTGCCACCCAGGCACCCCTGAAATTCATGCTCTTTCTAACTTGGGTCTTTGAAGATCTCCACGTTACACTAATCAGATGATACAGAGGGATCAGCTGGAGAACAGAAATAAAAAAGAATACTAGAAGGATTGGAGAATAATAATCCCAACCAACAGATGAAAATACTCCAAATTCCAGAGCTTTGGAGAAAATTTAATTTTACAATTTATACTATTTAGATACCTCCAATATAGCTTTTCTCATCTCTGTGTTTTGTATTGTATATTTCTTACATACAGACATTCCCCAAGCCTAGATTCCCTATCAAGTTCTTAATTCATTGAGTTAAATAGTTCTAGGAAGACTGTTCTGAAGGCTTGTCAGTGTTTTTATGAGAATGACTTCAAATTTCAAACAATAAAGTTTAAAAACCAACATGTGGAGCATAGGCCTTGCACATGGGAGCCAGATATCCTTATTGGTTCTTCTGTTGCTCCAGCATCCCTTACAGACCTAAATCTAACTGTGAATACATACCATATGTATATCAGACTTTTAGTGAAAAAACTCACATTTTTGCCATCCTTAAAATGTAAAAATGTAAGAAAAAAAAACAGCAAAGGAGAGAATTCATTTCTCTTCAAAAAAATCAATGCTTCCTTCCTCCATTTATTCCAGACCGTTCCCCCTTTCCCTCCAAACAGACCAAAAGAAACTTCTAGAAAGCCTGAGACAATTACTGGATTCTCAGAACGAGAACGCTATGGATCCTATGAGAGTTTGGGAAGGAGGCTGTGAAAAGAGGAAATGGAAACAATTTTAAAACAAAACACAGCATGAATATGGAAGTGATCCATGGCACACATCACACAATTCCAGAAGGAAGGCCTGGGGTTTCCGTGCAACCCATCCCACGTTCGTCAGTGTACCACAGAAGTTCCACCATTCACTCTGCAGGAGTTATACCCTTCTTAATCATAGCTTCTGTGATGGCCAATCTTGCGTCAACTTGACTGGGCCACAGGGTGTCCAGATAGCCGGCAAAACATCACTTCAAAATGTATCTGTGAGGAAGTTTCCGGATGAAATCGGCCCTGAACTGGTGAACTGACTAAAGCAGTTTCCCTCACCAATGCAAGTGAGCATCATCATCCAGTCTGTTAAGGGCCTGGAAAGACCAAAAAGACAGAGGAAGGAGGAATTCCTCACTTCTGGCTTGAATGCTTGAGCTGGGACAAGGATCTTCTCCTGCTCTCGGAGCTTCTGGGTCTCAGGCCTTCAGACTCAGACTCAGTCACACCACCAGCTCTCCTGGGGCTCCAGCTTGCAGACAGCAGACCATAGGACTTCTCATTCATCCTCCGTAATTACATGAGCCAATTCCTCAAAACAAATCCTTTCATTTATATATTCCTATTGGTTCTGTTTCCCTGAAGAAGCCTAACACAACTTCCAAGACAGAAAACCCAGTTTAGAACATTCTCATTTTCTCAGACTCTACCCTCTTGGCTAAACCCCCACACTCCATCTGCCCTCCTCAAAGAGGGAGACCCAGAACCAGCCCCTCTCTACCTGTTTATATTCCAGCAGAACCACAAGTGACGTGGCTTACCACACAGAGTGGGTGGCTTAAAACAACAGAAACGTCTTCCCTCACTGCGTAGGAGACCATAAGTCCAAATTCCAGGCATCAGCACCACGTTCCCTCTGAAGGCATTAGGGAAGGATCCTTCTTTGCCTCCTCTCACCTCTGGGGGCGCCTGGCGTGCCGTGGCTTGGGGCTGCCTCTGCCTCTAGCTGGCCTTCTTTCCTGTATCCCTATGTGCTCTCTCCTATTCTTATAAAGATACCAGTAGCTGGATTTAGGCCCCACTTTAATCCAGTGTGACCTCACCTTAACCAGTGACATTTGCAAAGACCCTATGTCCAAATAAAGCCACCTGCCAAGGTCCAGGTGGACCTGAATTGAGAGGGACACTGGCTGACCCACTACTGAGTCTAAGGCAAAGCTGATTGTCCTATCCCTCCACCTGGACTGCTGGTCAGTTTGGCTGTGATGCAGTCCCTAGGCTGACATCCCAAGAACCAACTACTCGTTTTCAAAGTTCTACTGACAGAGCTGCAGGGCAAGCCTCAGCACCAGCCCCGAGTCTCATCTGTGACTCCATCAGCAGCAATCCCTGGGGCTCCATTCAGCGCGGGAAAGCTAGCACCCCACCACTGTGCCTGTGGCATGGAGCTCCTATGGTCACTCTCATGCCTCTGGCTCAGGAATCTGGGCTCTCAACCAAGTGCCCGGGGCACGGGCAGTGTCAAGTGGGGAAGCCCCTGAGATTGGGGAGGGGGTTCCTCACCTGCTGTCTATGGGCCCCTTGTGCCCATCTGTAAAACAAGGAGCCAGCTCTTGGATCGCAGACCTTCCTGACTAGGAACAGTGAGCTAATGGAGAAGGGAGGGCCTCGCGGGTGGAGAAGGTCTCATAGTCAGTCCACCCAGCCCTGGAGTGTCATCTTGCAGTGGGGGCGCTGAGGGCCCTGAGGAGCCAGAACTTCTGAGGTGTAGACTCCAGCCACCACCCTCCTGTCCCTGTGACCAATCCAACGAGAAACAAATGGCAGTTCCATTCCTTAAATTCCACAGCATTCTGTGACAGAGAGAGGAAGCAGAGGAAAGATGGCCCTTTATGGAAAGGCAAATTTTTTTGTCCATTTAGTTTTTTCTGCTTTCTGAGCCTTGGGACACATTCAGCATACACACACCCCACACAGTACATAAAGGGCGCAGTGATGTATTTGCAAGCCCTTCCATATACTATTTATTTTACCTACTGAAATATCATTTCTGTCTGGGAAAGATATTGGGTCTGGTCGGCTTTTATGCTCTTGGCACTTTCCCCCCTAACAAAACCCTTCCCTATAAATCTGCAGTCCACAGCCTGGCTTCAGAAAACACTTTAATAGTTCCCAACTCCAATATTTTCCATAGCGATATATCCTCGTGTCAAGAACACTGAAGGGCTGAGGCTTGAATTCATCCAAGAGAACTCATCAATACTCTGCCGGTAGGGTTAGGAACTTAATCTCCTCCCACCCCACTGGGGGATGCTGGGGGAACAGAGATGCTGAAGAGGAGGTGGGTCTGCAGTCACTCCCATCGCTAGGACCAGCAAGACTGAGCACCTGCAGGGAGGGGAGCATCGCCTTCGTCACTGGCAGTGAGTGGCAGCCACAGACCCGGGTCTCATCTCCCTAACTCCATGCCTGGTACTTCCTCCATTCCCAGGAGCAAGTGCCCAGCCCAGTCAAACATCACTTCCGCTCCTGGTCCCAGGAGTCGCTTCTGTGCCCAGCCCTATTCCGATAGAGCGAACCACCTCGTGGAGTCCACCCAACAAAACAGATATTACTAAAGATTTCAGAGAGGGCTACATCATTCATCACACTGAAAATAGCTTTTAAAACTTCCTTGGACATCTCTTCAGCCACTAGCTCCCTCATCTCTCTCTTCTCCTCCCTTGTTTTGCTCACGAAGGACAAATTAATGCCCTCCTTGTCATGTATCAACCCCCACAACAAGAACATCCATCGGGAGGCAGAGGGAGATTAGAAATAGCCATCTGGAATATTAACAATAACGGAAACCTTAAATGGTCAAGCTGTTTGTTTGTTTTCATCTCACCCTGAGGCTCAGACAGGATGAGTAACTTGCTGAACAAGCTGGGCAAGCAGCAGGTCAGGAGCCTCTCACAGAGCCTCCCCACCTCCACTCCTACAGAGTGAACCCCTGGAAGGAAGTAAAGCACCTTTCTGTGGGCCCATCATTTCTGTGGGTGTGTCTGAAGGCCCACCACTAGATGCACACATCTTTGGTTGGGGTCAGCATACCCATGAACGAATTTGGCTGAAAAAAATTTCTAATGAACCCAAGACAGTAAATTGAAACAAAACTGTTGGAAAAACAACACTGTGGTCACTTTTAAAGCTCCTGCTCACAAACGCACACGGGAGCTGAAGGGAAAGGATCGGAGAACAGATCCCAGCAGGGCTCCTGGCCAGGGAGACCCTGGACAAAGTACTAGCCCTCCCTGGGCCTTCATTTCTCCTCTGCCAAATGTCTCCTTCCAGTTCCACAATTCTTAGTCTAGTTCAAATGATTTTGTACACGATTGCTAAGGTTTACTCTGAACGGGCAAATCCCTGGCCCTGGGTATATTTATTTAACAAAAATAGCAGCAGCTACTATTTATTGAGCAGCAAACACATGCCAGGTGCTTCACCTGCAGTGTTTTTTTATTATTATTATTGTTATGTTAATCACCATACATTACATCATTAGTTTTTGATGTAGCGTTCCATGATTCATTGTTTGCGTATAACACCCAGTGCTCCATTACCTGCAGTGTCTTAAGTCTTAAAACAATCCTTCAAGATGAGGGTCACCATCCCCATTTTATAGATGATAAAACTGAGGTTCAGAAAACCCAAGTTTCTGTCTTGAGGCTACAGAGCTGAGATTTGGGTCTTTACCACTCTATGTCCACAACGTGGGGCTCCTTCACCTGCAGGACACCGTGAGACTCAAAAGGGAGAGCCCTGCACTGACGAGACACTGTCATAGCCAGCTGTGTGCTACCCAGACTCAGGTCCAGCCACAGGGCGTCTGCCGGTGACCAGCCCTCCACTGGAGCCAGGCCACAGCTGCCCAGCAGGCTTAAAACTCATCTGACACCCTCAGTGATCTCCAGGAAAAGAAACCCTCACCTCCCAGGACAGAGGGCACCCAGTGGAAGTGGGTCCTGCCTGAGGCTCCATCCAGGTCTCCCTGGGGGAGGACAGTACTGTCCCCAGGCTGCCCACAGATCACAAGGCACACAGTGCAGGCAGGAAGCCTCCCTTACCATGCGATGTCCACACCGTGCAGCACTCCTACCTCCGTGCTCAGACTTTACAAGGTCTTATTAGTCAATAACCACCAAGCTGCCGGCATTTGATGGGTGCAAATGTGGCCTCAGGAAGTGTGGTATCGGCATCCCATACACTCCCTCACTGATTCCTTCCCTTCTACAATTGAGGCATCATTATCCCTATCTTGCAGGTGAGTAAACTGAGACCCAGATCAGCTGTACTATACAGTGAGCAGAGCTGGACTTCAAACCCAGGCAACCTGGCTCAAGAGGCTGAGGGCTTCATGTCCTGGAGGAGAGCTGCCCTGAGGGTTGGAGCAGGCAGGGCCCAGAACTCCAGGTTTTGTGCCAGGTGGAGGCCAAGAGCTTCCAGCCCGAGTTCCTTTTCCTTGGGACCAGACTCCTGGCAAGAAGCAGCAGTACCTGAGAGCAGGGGGGTGGGGGAGGTGGAAGAGACACATAGTGTCCAGGCAAAGCCACCTGGTAAACACAGAGTCCGCTCAGAGCTCCCCGGGGACCCTTGGCTGCCCCAAAGATGCCCTGGTGCCCAGCTCCAGCACCTCCTGGGGCCACAGATTCAGCTCATGGCCCTGAAAGCTATACCAGCAGGCTCTGTCCCTGCCCTGTGGAGACAGGGCCAGGACACCGGGCACAGGGCAATTGTCCCCTGTAGACTCCTTGTGCAGAGGTGCTAGGGGCCAGACCAGGAACCTGCTGAGGGAATGGGGGCATTAGGTGCTCCCCACAAAGGGGAGGCAAAAGCCCAGAGTGTCACGGACACAGGGCGCTCCACCCTCAGAGGGTCATCCCATCCGCACTCCCGTTACAAATGGGGCACAGGCTAGGGAAACCAAGGGCTGGTCCAGGGTCAAATGGCAATTATTCTTTAAGATTCAAGGAAAACAATGCCAGGTTCCCTCAGTCTGAAGAATTCCCACCGGCTCTCTTCAATTCATTTGCATTTCAGAAAGGGGTCCCAATCCAAGGAGGTGAGGACAGGAGCCACCCCAGTTCTCAGGTGGGAGGGCAGTGGCCTCTTTTGAGCCTTGCTCTGGGCCCTCACTCACAAGTGTCGGGGTTCTCCTCAGCGTCCTCACCATCTTCTGACTCCCGCTGTGGCCATAACTGTGGAAGAAATAGAAGACTCACAAATAATGAGACCCTGGCCTTCTCCATCATGGTGTGTGCCATGGGGCTAATCAAATCGCTTTTGTGGGGTTTGTTTACCCTTGTCTCCCCCACCACTCGGTTACTCCAGAGGGGCCAGGGGGGGCTCTATCATAGTCACTGGTGTATCCCCAATGCCTAGCACATGGTAGGCATCCAATAAATTTTTCTTATTAATAAAAGAGACAATATTTTCACAACCACACCAGGAATTCTTCTCACAAACTAGTGGTTCTTCAGGGGAGATGCCTTCTGAGATTGTGCACTTCTTCCAATGACACCTGGCACAACCTGGAGTTCCTCATGGGGGTTGATTTCCTAGGCCCCCTCCCCGACTCATGCCACCAGCATCATTCACCTGGACGGCAGCACCAGCAACCCTCTGTAAGGCCTCCTGGAAGGTAGCTCTGCCCTGCAGGACAGTCTCTCCTCTTGCTGCTCACAGCCTGGTTTCCCTCCCCTGGGGCTGAGTCTGTGAAATTCCATGTCTGCTCCCTGACCCATTTATCTTGGGTGAGCACTGGTGTCCAGCAGCCAGGATGGAGTGACCGACAGGTCAGGTAGGGCCCTCCCAGGCTCACGTCTCCCACCGACTGGCAGAGGTCACTGTGGAAGGCTGAAGCCTTCCCCTCCCGATCCTGCATTGCTTGCCTCCCCTACTCAGCACTTCCCTAAGCTGCAGGTGTCCGGGTGGGGTCTGGAGGGCACCAGGCCTCGGAGAGGCCCAAACAGGGAGAACGGGGCTCTCCTCATGTGTCTTGTCAGAAGGTCCACTTCTGAGCCGGGCCATAAAGGTCCAAAACCTAGCTCCCATGGGTCCAGCCAGGCATCACATTAATAATAAAGTCATCTAATATTCTGCAAGCCACACCAGCATTTGTCTCCTTTTACAGAGGGGTGTGTGCCCAGGTCCCAGGTCTTCCCGCTGCATGGCTGGGTGAGGAGCACTCCCTCTCTGGTCTCTGTGCCTCTCGCCCCAGAAGTGAACATGTTGGATGGCACAGCCTCATGTTTAACCTTCAGCGCTCCACGTTTTAGTCTGAACTAATGCATTGATAAAGGAGAAGGGTTCACAGGTAGCTTTCTTACCTGGACATTAATGAGGGTCTTCTAGATGTGAATCCCAAAGAAGTGCCTTGGGCAGGATATCAAATATAGTGGCAGGTGGGCGAGTAAAACTTTGGGGCCCCTGAAGAGAGGAGACTTCCTAGTACCCCAATTCATCCCAAAGTGGTCACACATACTTCCTGAGTGCTCCTGGAGCAGGAATTAAAAACCAGCCCCAACATCCGGGGACACATTCGCACACACAGCCCACCCAGGCCATATTAGAGTATCAGGCACACACCGAGGCTCTAGCCCTGGGTAAGGCAATTTTCTAACAGAACGGGGCTCACTAGTGTTGGAGAGCTACACGTAGAGTAAAGAGAGCCTGGCTCCCGGCAAGCCTGCAGGTAACCCGTATCACTGAGGCACCTGTGTTCCCGTTTTCAGCCCATCATCAGTGGCACATGGCTGCCCCTTAGAATCCACTTTTTCCTGGGGCTCCATGCTGGAACTAAGCTCTTCGGAAAGCCTCCCATCCCTTCAGCCCACAGGAGTATTCATGAGCACAGGGGCAGTAACTCAGAGTACCCAAGAGTTTGTAATAACATCATGGCACTTAAGAGCCTGGGGATTGCCTGCAGAGCTAACTACGATGCTTCCCCCGCAAGGACTGAGACCTGGGGAGACCATGGCTCCAGGCAGCATGCGGGGCCTCAGGTGGGAGAAGCATGGAGCCCCACATCATAAAAGTTATTATCTCGCCGGAGAGTAGTTTTTTCTCCGATTTGTATTGGAATACAAGGTGAAAATGAGTGCTGGGTGGGGAAGGGAGCACATGAGCATTTAAGTCATTTATAGTTTACATTTTTACGGCACAGCCGAGATCGGCATCCGTTTTCCATCTGCAATTAGAAGCCAGAGCAGTCTGCCAAGCCTCCGTGTAAATTGTGCCTATTAAAAGAGTCTACGCCATGCAATGATTGATCAACACCAAGGATTTATTCACTGAGCTAACAGCGGTTTTTACTTTTGCCATTACCCAGGGTGATACATAACAATTTAGATAATGCACCCAGACAGATGCATTTATAACCCTGGTGTCAGACCTGCCTTGGAGGCCAGTCAGCCAGGGGGAGGAGGGAGGCTGTTCCCGGTCACACCAGAGAGCCCAGACCTGTCTGGCCTTGGGCATGCCATCTTGAGATGGGGCCCACAGTGCACCCAACGGGAACACTTGGGGCCAGAACCACTGCCTCTCTCCCTCGGAACACACTGAGCCTTTCTGCAGGCAGGGGGCCCTCCCTCTCCTCCTCTGTCAATGCACAGTAAAGCTGTCATGGGGGTAAAGGGTGGGGGTCTGTCAAGCTGAAATGAGATACTGGATGGTGGGTTTATAGAGATTCAATTATTCCTAAGGGCACGTGGGTATATGCATGATGGCTCTACCTGAGTATGCACGAGTGTGCGCACACACACACACACACACACACGGACAACCCTCCCCCCAGCTCCCTCTAGCACAAGCAATATGCCTCTTCCCTTGTGTAGGATCTTCTGAGTCTTTTTTTTTTTTAATTTGTTTTTCTTGGCTGGCACCAGACGGTGTTTACCACCTTTGCCGAGTCCTGGCGACAGGTACTGAATGTTCCCTCTTGGCATTATCAACCTGCTCTTTGTCTTGGGCTCCTGGGTGAAGGCCTGGGCATACCAGGCAAGGGACTCAGCATCCCCAGGGTACCCGGGCCAGGAAGGAGACTCACCCTGACTCTCTCCTTCATCCCTCATGCAAGGGGTCCTGATTCCTATTAGGTTCCTCTGCCTAAATATCTGCCCACTCCAGACCCCTTTCCATCCCATTTCTGCCATCAAATTCATCATTTCCCACCTGGATAAATACACTGGTTCCCCTACCGGCCAGGCTCCCCACCCACTGTCTGACCCTCCCCAGCATCTTTCTAAAATATAGAGCCAAGGGCGCCTGGGTGGCTCAGTTGGTTAAGCGACTGCCTTCGGCTCAGGTCATGATCCTGGAGTCCCGGGATCGAGTCCCACATCGGGCTCCCTGCTCGGCGGGGAGTCTGCTTCTCCCTCTGACCCTCTTCCCTCTCATGCTCTCTATCTCTCATTCTCTCTCTCTCTAATAAATAAATAAAATCTTTAAAAAATAAATAAATAAAATAAAATATAGAGCCAATCATGTCCTCCTTCGGCTTTAAACTCATCAGTGACTCCCACCCAAATCAGGATGAGGCTCAAACTGCTTCACCTGGGAGCAAGGCTAACAAATATTTCCTAAGAAGACCCAACTATGTTGTCTATATTAGTCAGGGCTCCGCAGAGAAATGAAAAAAATTGGGTTGCTCTGAAACAGAACCAGAGGAACCAATAGGGGGGTGGGGGGTGGAGATTTTAAGGAATTGACTCATGCAATCATGGAGTTTGGCAAGTCCACAATCTGGAGGCTAAAGACCAGAGAAGTGCTGATGCTACAGTTCCAGTACAAAAGCCGTCTGCTGGCAGAATTCCTTCTTGCTCAAGGGAGCTCAGTCTTTGTTCTAGTCGGGCCTTTAGCTGATTAGATAAGGCCCACCCACATTATGGAGAGCCATCTGCTTTACTCAAAGTCCACGGATTTAAATGTTAATCTTATCCAAAAACATCCTCACGGAAACATCCAGAATAATGTCTAACCAAATATTTGAGTCCTGTGGCCCCAACAAGTTGACATATAACTAACCATCACACCATCTCTTTTCTATAATGACAGGGTTGAGGCTCTGGGAAGTGAGCAAAGCTTATCCCCCTCTTGCATGACCAGGACAAGGGCCCCTGAGTGTTTCTGTGCAGAGGAACCCAGACCTTCAGAGCTGAAGAGACCCCCAGGATCATCTGATCAGAGCCTCTCATGTAGCAGTGAGGGGAGAGAGGCCCAGACAGACTCAAGCTTTCACAGACATGTAATAATCCATTAATTGGGAAGGTGAGGCACACTGCACGCCAATTCAGCAAGCATTTAAAATACGAGTAACATGAAAGAACATAAACACTGAGGGTCCCATATGATGTCAGCAGAGCCCACACCTATCCAGTGCCAGGCCCTGCGTGCACGGCGGGGGCAGGAGTCCCTTCAAGGGCAGCAATGCAGAAGCAAGGGACTGGGTGGGGCCAGGGAGACCTATCCTGACGCTCTGTCTCCAGAGCCAGCAGCACTTCCCTCCTAGGTGGTCTCCTTACCTAGAGTCATGTGGGACAGATGAATGAGAATGATGAAGGGACCGACCCCTTAAGACCCCTCCCCAACTTGGAAGTGGCACTGTTTACACACACACACAATGGGGCGTATTCTTCAGAGGAAGAGCATCAGACACCAATAGAAGTGGCCTGCTCAAGGCCACTCAGGCAGTGAGTGGGGAGCTCAGCCTTCACCGGAGCCAACCCACAGACTACCTTCTTGCTTCCACCCACGCCCCACATTCTTCCCTGGAGAGTCAGCAAAGCACACTGATTCTCTGGGGCTCACAGCTCCTCCCAAAGATCCAGGGCTTCACACCGCCCCACAGAGCAGCCCTAGGGAAAGGCAGTCCTTTAAATCACCCAGATCAAATACCTCCCCAGCTTCTGTACAAGTTTCTTATTACAGCCAACCCCTCACAGGAGAGGGTTTTGGAGCAAAGACAGCTATAAATACTGCTGTTCCCCGAGTTACAGCAAAAAGTGTCCCACTCAGACCTGAGGGTTGATTTAGAGAAGCATCACGGCACAGCTGCAAGTGGGTTCTCATCTGGCAATCAGGTGCACATGCATGGAAGTGCCAGATTCAAAGCGTCTTCTAGACGCACATTTGCAGCAACTGCAACCAATCATTTGACAGATACAACCAGATATAAGGAAAGAAAAACAACTTTTTTCATTAAAAATGTGGAGAAAAGGGGTGTCCTAAAGTTATACTTCATAACTGTAGATCCATTACTCAGCCTCAAAAATCCAAACCACTCCATCCCATCCTTCCTTATAGAAGAAACACAAAAACAAAACCAGACTGTACTCTGGTCAGTCAGCAGAGGCACCAAAATGAGCATCTCCCTTCACAGTCAGAGTCATTTAGGAGAACAATCTCTGGCACAGACCCTGTGCTCATAAATATTCCAGGATGAGGCAATAAGGCAGCTCCAGGCCCTGGCATGGACGCCCACAGCAGAGCGCTTGTCCGTTATCACTTGCAGGTACAAGGGAAGGCCCAGGTCAGACCTGGAGCCAGGCTTTGCCCAATGCGGGAGGCTCAAACACAGAAGAAAATCACATTCCTGGTCTCCTCCCCATTTTGTTGCCTCTGGAATGCTACCTCCTCTCCCTCATCCTGGGAAGGAGTCACTTCCTGCTGAAATCCAGGGAGTAATGGGGCACCACTCCCCACCATTGCCCCCTCTTGGTGCCTCAAGCCAGTATGGGCCTCCACTGTATGCATAATTCTACGCACATGTCCGGGAGCTGGGGGTGGGGGGGAAGGTAGGGAGGAGTCTCTAGACCCTGAAGCTCTTAAAAGAACCAACCCCCCTCCAAACAACACATGCCCTTCCCTGTCTAGGGATCTCTCGCCACTGCTGCACCTGGATAACGGCCCAAGTCCCCAGGCCCCCCACATCCTCAGCACACCTTCACCAGACACTGTGCCCTTCTAGGCTGGCATGATGCCCTGCTCTATACCTCCGGGCACAGCCCTGCAGGTGTCAGATGGGGAACTGAAAGGGAGAGTCAACCCAGTGCCAGGAGAGGACACATGGCTAGAAGGGTGGAGGAGGCTGAGAGCATCTTCTGCCTGGCACCTTCCCTCCTCCCCAAAACAAGTGTTTCTGCAATCATGAGAGCCATGGCTTTGGGCACACAGGTCTGATCCATGGGCCCTGGCCACATCTTCCACAGTCTGGGCTTTCTGAGCCATCATGCCCAGAACTTCTGCTCTTTCCAACCAAACATGTTCCTCCCACCGTGTTCCCCAGCTCAGCTGATAGCAGTTGCATGCTTCCATTGCTCAACCAAAACCTTGGAGGCCTCGCCCCTTTCCTTTCTTACACTCTCATGCCATCTCTCAGGAAATCCTGTTGACGTCACCTGCAATGCCCACCCAGAACTTGGCTTTTATTTTCCAACACCTCTGCTGCTACGACCCTGGTCTGAGCTTCTTTACCTCTTTCTCAGGTCACTGCAACAATCTCCTGATGGGACTTCCTGCTTTCCTGCCTTGCCCCAGTCTACTGTCCTCCTGAAGTTGGCACGGGGCGGGGGGGGGGGGGGGACTCTTCACAGCATTTCTGCACGTCTTGTGACAAGTTTGCCCTAGACGATGGTTTCAAGGACGTTTATATACAAACATCCCTGGAAGATACAGTGTCTCCTTCTTGGACAGAGAGCAGACTGCTTCCTGAACAGGATAGAAAAGATATTGTCTTATTCTAGGACAAGTTGGGGCAGGTGTTCCAAAAGCCCTTATAAGATCAGAGGTTCCTCCGCTGTGACACAGGCCCACTGTGTGCAGGGCGTCCACGTGGGCTGCTCCAAATCACCCACCTGGGACCTGGCGAGCAGGGGGGTTGATGTGAACAGGAAGCTCAAGCTGCACAGTCTGCCATGAGTAAGAAAGCCCTTTATCTCTGACCAGGAGTCTCTCGTTGGCCAGCATCTATACAACTGGGGCAGGAGAACCTGTTAGCCTGGAAGCAGACCCTTCACAGTTCTTGACACAGAGCTAATTTACACAGTCCTAATTTACTAAGTCAGGTCCTCTGCTCAAACTCCTGCAAGGACTCTCCTCTCACTCCATAAAATCCAAAAGTCCTTATAATGGCAGCAAGGCTGTGCATGAGCCCATCCCCAACCACCAGGACACCTCTGACCTCACCTCCTCTCCTCCCCCATCCTTCACTCTCCTCCAGCCCTCACACACAGATACACCAGGCACATGCCCTACTGAGGACTTTTACACTTGCTGTTCCATTAGCTGGGCACTCTTCTCCTTACAGCCACACGGCTCACTCCCTCGCCTCCTTCCCGTCTCTGTTCAACGTCACCTTCTCACTGAGACCATCCTGAGCTCTGATTTAAAACTGCCTCCCTGGGCACCTGGGTGGCTCAGATGGTTAAGCGTCTGCCTTCGGCTCAGGTCATGATCCCAGAGTCCTGGGATCGAGTCCCGCATCGGGCTCTCTGCTCGGCGGGGAGCCTGCTTCTCCCTCTGCTTCTCTCTCTCTCTCTCTCTCTGTCTCTCAGGAATAAATAATAAATAAAATCTTTGGAAAAAAAATAAAATAAATAAATAAAACTGCCTCCCTCCCTGCATCATAGGCCGCCGACACCACCTCCCTACTCCTAGATCCCCAAAGAGCCACCAGGTCCTCACCTGAGCAGGTCCCTCTTCAAGTATGGCCTTCCTGGGTCAGTTTACCAAGTCAAACCATGACCTCACCCCGAGCAAACTGTCCTGGTCCCAGCCCCAGCCCCTCACAACGACTGATGCTTCAGGAGAGCACCTGAGGCTCTCTTAGCTGTGGAATGGGGAAATGGTACCACGGAGCACGAGAGCAGAGGGAAGGATGCAGCTCTCTATTCAGCAAAAAGGTAGAGCCCTGGCCTGGTCCGCAAGGGTGGCAGGGGGAGCAAAAGGTGACCAGCACTGGCCAGTATAAATGTCAGCCTTCCCCAGGGTTGCTGCAGAAATACTTGGGGAAGAAGGCGTGGCACAGCACTGAACTCCGGCCAGGCAGCTGGAAAGAGGCGAACTATGGTGATGTAGGCATTGAAGGGACATGTGGACCCCGTCCCCCACCTCTAGCACAGGCTGGTGACATCTGGAAGAGTCTGCTTATTTTCAACTGGTACATTTTCTACAGCATCTTATACTCTTTTCAGTTACGGTTTTGAGTTTGGCAGTTATGACAGGCTTGCTCTGCTATTTATGTTTCTGATTATTTTTAGGGTTTTGCAATTAAATTTCCTTAAATTAAAACTTTAGACCTAAGCTTCAGATTGTCTGTAATGTACCCTGGTGGGTTCATATATGCAGTTTATATATTTGGGTTGCAAGAGCCTCAGAAAAAAAGACATTTCAATATTTGGCACCCAAACCGTCTTGTTTTCATCTCACCCACACATCCCCATGCACTTGCTCTATTCCCACACTCCCAGCGATGCCCTCCAGATCCTTGTGAGCCACAACAAAGCCCTGGGAGAGGTGACTAGGCTCTCCTTCAAAGCCAGAGCCGGCTGCCTCGACCCACCACCTCAGCAGCCCCCTGGGGGCTGCACCCTGGACTGCACAGCCTGCAGACCCTGCCCTTAGCCCCAGGCCTTCCCAGAGCTGCACCCCTTCTACTGCTGTCCCCCACCTGAATGCCATGGCTTAGTTCCCAACTAGGTGATTTCTGAAACCTTCTGCCCAAACTCATGTGGTTTTCCTACTGGCCCCCCACTCTCCCCAGTAGTGCACTCCTGGGCTGCTAGCCCCATCCAGTCACCGGACAGGCTCTCCTCCCTCGGCCTCTACCATGCTGCGCTGCTCTGGCAGCCCTGGGCCCCTCTCCCTCCTGCTGCCTGCACGAGGGCAGCACTCTTTCCTCTGTGGCCATACCCACCTCGCGGGTGCCATGGCCACCTCCGCATGGACCCCCAGCCCACGGCCAGGCTGCATCTCCAGAGCCAGCTTTGTTGCTCTTGCTACTTAGGTGCACGCAGGAATTTCAGGCTCGTCCGTTTCCTTCCGAAGTCCCTCCGGCCTCCTCATCTCCCTCACTGGGTGAATTCAGCTGCAGCCCCTCAGTCACCCAGGCTTAACCCCATGGGGTCAACAGAACTTGCTGTCGCTAACCCCACAGCTTCCTCCAACCCTTCTGACCCCCCTCCCTGCACAGGCTACAAAAGCTAATGACTCTTCTTTTCTGTAGCCAGCAGTATGGTCAGGAGAAACGGTTCTGTCCAGTGAGCTAGGAACAGAAGTCTGCTGGGGTATCTGAGAAAGCTCTGCCTTCCTGAAAAGGTGCCCCCCACCCCACCACCCTGCCCCATGCAGCTGGTCACCCCTCCTGCTCTCAGCTGCCCCTCCCCCTACCTCCCTCAACACTGAGTGGATGAGGAGGTGCTGAGGGGTAAGAGTAAGGGAGGAAGAAAATGCCCGGCACTTGGGAGGCATTGCTGAGTTGCACTCAAGCTCTGGACAGCCTGCCTGCCTGTGGCCAGCTTGTTCTGAGAGGCAAACAGGTGTGTGTATCATATTTTCCATGCTTGCAGTGAAAGCATCCTCACTGACACACTGAGTTCACTCTTATTTCTCCTCTCTCCACTCCCTCCCATTGCTCACGGAACTTCTTACTCAATTGTTCCCTGTTCTCTCTCTTCCTGCCTCCCTCCTCTCATCCTTGCTTTAGCAGGTGCTTGCCTCTTGAGCATCCACTCTCCAGGGCACACGAGAGAGAGAGAGAGCAGGAGCCAGCCACACACTCAACTGCGGGAGCGCCCAGGCTAGGCTTCACCCTGTGCGCCTGTCAGTGCACAGCCTCAAGTCTCCCGTCTGTTCCCTTCACCTTCTTGCAGTGTTTCCTGCACACCTCCAGCAAAGCGTTCTCCCTGGAGCTTCCACAATGGCCCTCAGGTTTCCCAGAGGCCGCTCTGGCCTCACGCTCCTGACTAGGGCCATTCTGCACCCCAGAGCTGGGGTCCTCTCCCTTACAGCCACCCCCCCCACAGCCATACACACTCCCTGTTCACCCAACCCTGAGCTCAGCACTTAGATCCTACTCCCCGGACACTCATTCCTCCTGCGCGACCCTGAAACTCTGCCATGAGGGTGGCAGCAGCCAGGGGAAGGGGCCCCAGCAGCCCAGAGGTTGAGGAAGGACCAGCATTCTATTCTGGCACATCATCCAGAATCAAACAGCTCTGTGAGGAGCCATCAAAAGGACCAGCCAGGGAGATAATGAGCACTGGGTAAACTTAACAGTATATACTAAGCCCTGGGCCAGGTGGCATCCATGTATTATCTCATTTTAAAGTACATATTTGGGATAGTTTTATAGAGAATGGATTCCAAGGTTCAGAGAGATTCGGCAGTGCAAAGAGTGAGCAGATCAGTGGTTTGAGGTAAAGAGAAATGGGTTGCAGGAACTGGTGGTCTGCAAGTCAAGGTTGCTAACAGGCATGTCCTGAAGCAGGGGATAGCCTCTCCCCCTGAACTCTGCTGCTAGCTCCTCAGCTATGCTAAGACCCCTTCTTAAAGCCAGGTACCCACCAAAACACCAGTGGAGGAGTGCTAACAGACCCACGGCCATTCCATCAACCAAAGGATTACAGGTTCCTAGAAACAAGCTGCCAGTTTAGCAACACCATGGCTCAACCCCAGAGCTGCTGGGGTGGGGTCCCTGGGTCTGTCCAACAGGGTCTGCTCAAGCTTTAACTGAAAGGAGATGCTACTTGGCACTTGGTGGAGGGGACTTGGCTTCACCCACAGAGCTCAGACTCCAGCCCCCTAGCTGACACTCTCTGTAACCTCTGGAACATACAGGCCCCTCAGTTACATCTGGGGAATAAAGACAGAAGTATATCCAAATCTAGAATTTGAAAAGACCTTTTTTCAAATTGTGTTATAATTGCCACAGTGCTTTCATAGCCATCACTTCATTGGGTCCCCACAACAATAAAGCCAACATTACTTTTCTAATTTTCTATATCAACAACAACAAAGCAAGGCTCCAAGAGGCATGCTAAAGATCTCACAACAATTTTAGAGTGCTATGGATGACAGTAACGATCAACTTTGTTTCCTCTCTTTCCTTCTGGTTTCCAATGAGACCCAGGGGCCCAGAGGACTCCCTTTCCTTGGGTACAACAGGAAGTTCAGGGGAGGGCCTGTGACTCCAGTCAGGCCACTCAGAATCCTCCCTGGGATGTCTGATGGACTTCTCAGGAAACACCCAAGATGCAAACCTGGAACAACTAAGGGTTCATCACCCTCCCCAAAAGAACACCTGCCAAAGGAAATGCTTTCAGGAAAGCCAACCTCCAAAATACAAATATGAATTTTGGGGAATATTACTGAGCACACAGATCCAGCCATGCCTGAAGCCAGTACCACTTCTAGAATTTTCATGTTTCTGAGTCAGTATTTTCTCATCTTAGTAACAACAGAGTCCAAAGAGTAAAACCAAGGCCTCCTACCTGGGCACAGAAATCTATATTGCACTACTGGGTATTTACCCCAAAGATACAGATGTAGTGAAAAGAAGGGGCACATGCACCCCAATGTTCATAGCAGCAATGTCCACAATAGCCAAACTGTGGAAGGAGCCGAGATGCCCTTCAACAGATGACTGGATAAAGAAGATGTGGTCCATATATACAATGGAATATTACTCAGCCATCAGAGAGGAAGAATACCCACCATTCGCATCAACATGGATGGGACTGGAGGAGATTATACTAAGTGAAATAAGTCAAGGAGAGAAAGACAATTATCATATGGTTTCACTTATTTGTGGAACATAGGAATAGCATGGAGGACATTAGGAGAAGGAAGGGAAAACTGAAGCGGGGGGGGACTATGGACCTCAGGAAACAATCTGAGGGTTTCAGAGGGGAGGAGGTAGGAGGATGGGGTAGCCAGGTGATGGGTGTTAAGGAGGGCATGTGTTGTAATGAGCACTGGGTGTCATATGAAAACAATGAATCATGGAACACTACATCAAAAACTAATGATGACTAACATAACATAAAAAAAAGAGAAATCTCCCAAAAGATAGTAAAAATCAAAGAAAAGCATAAGACAACCACAGACAGTTACTTTTCCTCATTCAACAAATAGTTGTGAGCCGAGCACCATGCTAACTGGTTGGAAAGACAGTGGTGAGCCTAATAATCAAGCCCCTGTCTGCAGTGACCTTAGTAAGACAGGAGAGATAGAGACTCTAGCAGAGGCTGTGTGGGGTGGGGAGGGCAGCAATACTACTCCAATCTAGTCTGATGGAGAGTCAGGAAAGACTTTCTCAAGTTTAGCTGAAACTGAAGGACGATCAAAAGCAAACCTCATGAAGCAAGTCTGGGCAAAAATAGGTGAAAACCCGCTGCTGAGACAGTGATTTCATTACCAGTGACTCATGAATATCGCTGCATTTGGGGGATGGGGCTATAACTGAACTGGATTCTAACCTTTTTTTTTTTTCATTTTATTATGTTATGTTAATCACCATACATTACATCATTAGTTCTTGATGTAGTATTCCATGATTCATTGTTTGTGCATAACACCCAGTGCTCCACGCAGAACGTGCCCTCTTTAATACCCATCACCAGGCTAACCCATCCCCCCACCCCCCTCCCCTCTAGAACCCTCAGTTTGTTTTTCAGAGTCCATCGTCTCTCATGGTTCATCCCCCCCTCCGACTTACTCCCCTTCATTCTTCCCCTCCTGCTATCTTTTTTTCTTAACATATATTGCATTATTTGTTTCAGAAGTACAGATCTGTGATTCAACAGTCTTGCACAATTCACAGTGCTCACCATAGCACATACCCTCCCCAATTAATCTTTTTTTTTTAAGATTTTATTTATTTGACAGAGAGAGACACAGCGAGAGAGAGAACACAAGCAGGGGGAGTGGGAGAGGGAGAAGCAGGCTTCCGGCGGAGCAGGGAGCCCGATGCGGGGCTCGATCCCAGGACCCTGGAATCAGGACCTGAGCCGAAGGCAGACGCTTAACGACTGAGCCACCCAGGCACCCCCTAAACCTTCTTTTTTAATTTGGATGTAAATATATATGAAAAACTTTCCAAACTAATCAGACAAGCATGCAAAGAAATGTTTATAAGGACCTTTGTGGCAACAATGTTTATAATAACAGAAACCTATAATTGAAATTTAACAACAACAAAATATGTCAATATGCCCTTGCAACTGAAAAACATTTAAAAAGACAATGTAAACACACATTTATTGACCTGGAAAGATGTACACATCTAGGAGAAATAAGCAGGTCTCAAAGAATATATATAGGATAATTCCATGTATTGAGTACAAATTAGGAATTCAATAAATATTTGCTGAATGAATGGCAAGTAAATATACCTGAACAAATAAACACCAAACAAAATGTTTGTGGTCATCATTTCTCAGTGATGGGATTATTGGTGATTTTAAATTGTTTTCTATATCTGCTTACCTGAACTATCTAATTTTTTACAAAATACACATGAATTATTTGCACAATAAAAAGGAATAAATAAGAAATCTTTCCAAAGCAAACAATGACTCACCAAGGTCAGTTTTAAATCTTAAGACTTTAATTAGGAAATAGGACCTTAAGAAAGAACTGAAATAGCATGGCTAGATAAGTATAATGGATAAGAAAATATTCCTCCCATAAATATTGGAGAAAGACAAACCTTCAAACGTCACAGCCAAAAACTGTTTAGCACAAATCCATTCCATAGCTCATATTTATTCAGCTATCTGTAACACAGCACATTAGTTAAATATTAGAGAAAAATACATTGATGCAAAAATGAAGTCAACAAGGCTTATGCTTGTATGATGCCAAAAAATTCACATTAAAAAAAGTCTATGTATGCCAAACATCTAAATATTTGGGAAAATCTGCAAGATAAATGCCATTTGGATCAATTTCTGGGGTGACTGACTGCATCGTCCACATTTCTCCCAGATGTTTCAGCCTAATAGAGAACGTGGCTTCAACGACCAAGCAGTGGCTGGGCAGACAGCCACACTGCCACCAACTAAAAGCAGGAGCCAGGCAAATAACACTACCGACTCTCTGATGTCCTTCTGCAGCCAAATTATAATCTCTGACTGTTCCTATCATTAGGACAATTCTGTTAACTTTGAAACTCTGGAAGCCCTGATGGAGGCAAAGCACTGGCTCAGATCCTGGCAGATCTGAAGAAGGCAGACCGCAGGTGCTACAAAGAGCTGCCAAATGGTGGGCTCTGGGCCCTGGAGACTCCCATAAACTGCAAGAATATCTGCCTGTATCTTACATGGCCTCCTAGGCCCCAAACAGTGCAGCTCCCACTTTCTTGGGGCTCCCCCACCCGCCAGGCTGCCCTTCCTCAATCCCCATGGCATGGAAGGAGTTCACGGCAGGCTGCAGAAATCAAGAGAGGCATACTGCAGAAGGGGGAGGGGAGCTGAGCCTTAGAGGACTAGACAAAGGGAAAAGGATGCCAAGGGCATGATCACACTGGACACTGCAGAGATCTAGACTATAGCTTCTGGGGACAGCTGGACAGCTCACAGCTGCTACCTTGAAGAAGCATGGAACATTTATGGGATAAACTCAAGAACTTGATAAAGAAGAGAGGTCATCTGCCCCCCACCACACACACACACACACAAACACAGAACCATGCCCTCAACACCACTCCCCCTAGGCTGGAACCAGCTGTTTAAATGTAGTCATTCTCTACTGGAACATGAGCTCCTGAAGCTGGGACCATATCCTACTAGGCTTGGCATCCTTGTGGCTGGCACAGTATCAGACCAAGAGCCCTTACTCAGTACCTATTGGCGGTTAAATGAGTGAGTTGATGAATGTATGAAGTAACAAAATTGTATCTCATCCAAAGGGTAGGTTCTAAGTCAGCACATGCTGTGAAAATCATAGATAGTCTAAGTTACCTCTAAGAAATCCCTTAAATTGTCCAGAAGGTACATATGGAACCAGCCAGCATCTTCCCTCCACTACTAGACAAGGTTATTGGTTCTTCCGTTGAAAGCCAGAGGAAACGACCGGTTACCCAGCTCACACAGAGTTAGCAGGTGCACAGTCTCACACAGACACACACAAGTATACAAACATAAGGACACACTGGGCATCACAAGGTTTCATACTGCAGTGGTACATAGGAACTTCAGCCAGGCCAAGCCTCCCACTGCCCCCATGCATGCTCAGTGTGGGGTCTACCCGCTCAGAGTGGAGTGGTGGGTGGAATTCCCAGCACTATTTCAACTGTTCTCTTTCTCTCCTTTTCGAAATGCTGGTAGCACAAATGAACAAAGGAATTAAATTCATGTATGAGGCAACTCAACTGCACTCCTTGAACTGAATCACCATAAACTCAAAAAGCAATTGGGATGAAGAATTCCTCATATCAGTGAGATCATAAAACAAACAAACAAACAAAAGCAACTGGGATGAGATTGAATGGGGTGGGGTGAGGGAAGGGGAAAGACGGTCCCATTAGAACACAGCCCTGGCCAGCAGCTCTCATGTCACCACTCATGCTGTCCTAAACACACTAGCTGCCAGCACGCCCACGTCTCCTGATACCCTGGGTCCTGTTTCTACACCCACCTAATCAGACCCCAGGCTAGGCTTACACTCTTCATTATTCAGCCTCTACTCAAGCCTGCATATTCTAGGACACACACCCATGGCTTTCTGAACACTATGTGTTCCGCAAGCCAACAGCTTGGTGAAACCACCCCGGCAAGACGGACAGTCCCCCATCCTATTCCATCTAATTTTCAGATCCCTAGTGGGTGACAGAGCCAGTGGGACTTCCTGGTGGGCCAAACAGGAGCAAAGGGTTAGGAACAAGCCTGGACATGCACTTACACATCACTACCACTGCCGTGCCAAGCCGTACTGGAGCCAAAAGGGAAAACTAGGAACACTGATCTTATATTTATTTAAAATGTCGACATTTGTCATCACGAATGTTTATATTAATGTTGATTTTCTAAAATACTGCATTAAGGGTGCCTGGGTGGCTCAGTTGGTTAAGCGACTGCCTTCGGCTCAGGTCATGATCCTGGAGTCCCAGGATCGAGTCCTGCATCGGGCTCCCTGCTCAGCAGGGAGTCTGCCTCTCCCTCTGACCTCCTTCCCTCTCATGCTCTCTCTCTACCATTCTCTCTCTCTAATAAATAAATAAATAATCTTTAAAAAAATAAAATAAAATAAAATACTGCATTAAAATATTACTTATCTTTATTTCTGAGGGGTTTTATGTCTCATTCACTTCCCTCTAGTTCCTTGAGACAGCTACTAGTTATTGAGTATAAATAATCCACCAGGCACTGCCCTTAAAAAAGTTATATAGAAGTCTCACAACAGTCTCATCAGTAGAGTTGAGAATGTACCTATTTGACAATTGGGGAAACTGAGGCACAGAAAGAAAACAGCATAGAAAGTGTCCCACAGCCGGTAAGAGGTGGTGGAGACACAAATTCAGGAGGCAGTGGAGTGGACAACACTTGATTAGAAAACACCAACTGACTGTGCCTCTGATGTAAGGGAGAGATGGCATAGGGAAGCATGGGGAAGAACTCCACAGTCAGCCAGGGAGATTATGAGTAGATCTCATGCTGCCCACAGAGGTTCAGAGAGATTTGGAGGGGGGCGTACAGACCAACCACTTCTGTGGACATTTGTTTTTTGTGTTTTTTGTTTGTTTGTTTTTTAAAGATTTTATTTATTTGAGACAGAGAGAATGAGAGAGAGAGAGAGAGAGAGAGAGAGAGCACATGAGAGGGGGGAGGGTCAGAGGGAGAAGCAGACTCCCTGCTGAGCAGGGAGCCCGATGCAGGACTCTATCAGGGACTCCAGGATCATGACCTGAGCCGAAGGCAGCTGCTTAACCAACTGAGCCACCCAGGCGCCCTCTGTGGACATTTGTGTAAGGACTAAGGAAAGGCTTCCCTTGCTAGAGGATTCATGTACTGAAGAAAGCCGGGTAGGGATTTTAAAAACCAGGCTTTGAATTTTTCATAAGATTATTTTAGATTTGTGGGAGGAAGATTATTATGAAATCTGTGGCCAAAAGTATTTTTCTTGCAATTTAAATTTTTCAGAAGGAATAAAACAAAATACCTCACAGGAAAAATATCTAATTTGATGTAAAGCCATTGGTCAGCATTCTTTATGTGCTTATGAATACCACATCCTCATTAACACCCAGGGATCCATGGAAATTCCACTAAGAAACCATGAAACCTCAATGTGGATTTAAGTAGGAGCTGTTTTTTCAAGAATGTGTATGCTATAGTGAATATCAATATATCAACTCTGGCTCCCAAACCATAATTTTGCTAATATTAGCAGTAGCATGAATGAACTTAGATATTGTTAACTCTAGACCAGATCAAATATGTGCTATTGTTCAGGCTAAGCTGTCAACATTAGAGACTATGAGTTATCACCATCCTGGTATGTGTGGAATGGCACCTCTACAACTCCGTTTTCATTTCTTTTGTCATTGTTGCTTGCCAGACACTTTGTCAGTTGGTGATGACCCTGGCCAAAGTCTGGAAGTAGGTCAGGATACACACCCCAGGTCAAGATCTACTTTTCCTCCCACTTAAAACTACCTTAACTTTTCTCTCATAGGATTTTCTCTAGCACTAATCAGCATCACACCATTTATCACATAATCCAATACAGTTCCATATTAAGCATTGAGAAAATTTTGTCCCCCTCGGTGGAATATAGCTGCTCAACAGCAGGAATTTTGTTTCACTTACTCTCACTTCACTCAGCTCAGGGGTGAGCACATATTAGGCTATCAGTCAGAAGGCTTACAGGGACCAGAAGAGACACAAAGAAAGACAGGTGGGGCTCTGTGTGCGCATCCTGGTGGGCAGAGGGTGAGAAAAAAATCTAGGAGCCTGGTAGGACTATTTTAGATAGCCTCGGGAAATGTAGCCAGAGGCTAGATTAACACCAGTGACAAGGAGGAAGGCCACGGTCATCATAGGGTGAGCACAGACAGGAAGTACTGTGAACAGGTAAGCAACAGTCACAATACAGGCTGGGAAAATCTGGAGTGAGGAGGGGGATGCAAATCAACCCATGCATGTGGTTTAAGACCAAGACCATGCCTGACATGAAGGCACTGGAGGTCACGCTGATGGCCAAGAAATCATGGGACACTGTTCTCCTCAGAAATACCCTACCAATGGGCGCCTGGGTGGCTCAGTTGGTTAAGCGACTGCCTTCGGCTCAGGTCATGATCCTGGAGTCCCGGGATCGAGTCCCACATCGGGCTCCCTGCTCGGCAGGGAGTCTGCTCCTCCCTCTGACCCTCTTCCCTCTCGTGCTCTCTATCTCTCATTCTCTCTCTCTCAAATAAATAAATAAAATCTTTAAAAAAAAAAAAAAAAAAGAAATACCCTACCAAGAAATCCTCCCACCCCCAAGGCAATGTCTGTAGGGCTTAGCTCCTTTGCCCTTGGTTTCCCGGGAGCAGCTTAAGCTCTACCTTTCCCGGTTGTAGTGATATTCCAGGGCTAGCCACTGGCCACCATTCTCTCTTTTCTAGTCTTCTCCAAATGGCCATAGGAGATGAAGGCTACCAGATATAATGGTACTTGTTTATGAATCATAAACTTTGATTCCAGTGGACCAATGGGAGGGGTATATTATATGGCCACATTGTGGAGAACTGAACAACAGTAACTGCTTTAGGATGGAGAGGAGTTTGTTTTAGATTTCTATAACTTGCTCAGCACTCAAAAAAACCCAAGAGCCCCCAACAAATAAATCCAATCAACCTTTTATGAACTGGCCAAAGATTACAACCAAATTAGTACAAGAAACCCTTCACATTCAGTTTTACTTGTATTGTTTGAAGAGGTTAGAAATGAAATCTTCCTGACTGTAAGTTTGTTTTTCCAATTCAGACTTCTTCCCCAAGGATTCACTCCCAGATGAAGAACTTCATTATCCTAGTGAATTACTGGAAGGCCATGAAGACAGAAAACTAGGTCTCTGGGAGAGCCCCAGCAACAAAGAAGGTCTTTAAAGAAAGACCTCCTAAATATTTCCAATGCTTCATCCTTCCTACTGCCCCTGTCAGTGGCTCTTAGTGGTGATTTCTCTATGGAGTTTCCCTGTTGGGATCCAGATGGCCAGAGGTGGATTTACCAAGTTTTCCCACATCCCACCTCATGAATGTCTGCACCTCCCCTGGAAGGCTCTCCAGATGGCACCTGTCATAAGTGGAACCCAAGGTCAGACTAGTCATCCGCTTAAGTTAAGAAAGCCACCTTCCAACTGATTGACTCTCTCTCTCTCTTTTGCTTTAATTCTGTGACTAAACAAGAGAACTGCATGTTAATGAAGGTACTTGTTTAATTAATTGGTATAAGAGAAACTGCAGCTTCATCCTTGCAAGGAGGAAGATTGCCTGACTATGGAAACCTCAAAGAAGCACTGGGCACTGGTTGGTATGTAGTATGTGAGTGTGTAGGTTTCACGGGGGTGAGGTCATCATTTTCTCACCCAATGTACCTAACAGAAAAAAAGGGGGGGGGAGCTCCCTCTGATAGAAAATATCAAAGCCTCTATAATTAATAACCAGAATACAATAAAAAATTACTAGACATATGTATGAAGAAGTAAAAAAAATTGACCAATAATCAAGGGAAGAAAGATCATAAAAACAGACCCACAGCTTATCCAGATATTTGAGTTAGCAAGATAAGACTTTAAAATAACTGTGATTAACATGTTGAAAACAGAAGACAAAATGAGCAAAATGGATGATAAGATGGAGAATTGCAAGAGAAACTGGAACATGTAAGAAGGAGTTTAAAAGAGCATTTTAGAATTGAAATATGCAATATATTAAAGTAAGAATTCATCAGGACAGCAAACTGGACAAAACAGACAACAAGATTGGTAAAACAACCACATTAGTGTGCAAAGAGAAAAAAGAATGGGGGAGAAAGAGAAAATAGCACAAGAGATTATGTGGGAAACAGCCAAACGGTCTAACATACATGTAATTAAAATTGTACTGTGTTTTGACTTCAGACAGACCTGGGTTGAATCTCACATTCCTCTGGGGTTACTTACTGGATCACTTACTGGTTGAGTAAATGGCATGCCTGGTAGGTGGCCTACCTCCTCTGAGCTTCAGTTTCTGCATGTACAATGGGAACAAATAAGCCAACATTGGAGGCTTTTTTTTTTAATGAGGCAAGATACTTTGAAAAATTATCTGTGTATATGCTTTTCCCAATGATCTCTACCCCAGGATCAAGATACATGCCAACAACGGCAGAATCCTGGAATAAAAGCCCCTAGTACTAGACTTCTAGGCTCATAAGCCCTTGGTTAATGTGGGAAATGGAAAAATAGGATGCAGACTCATGGAGTGGCTTTTCCTATCTCCCAGGTAAGATGAGAGATGGCATAGGATAGGAAACTGGAGAAAAGAGAGATAATGTAGGCCAGGGAAGCACAAGATGTAAATCCTGGGCTGCTCTATCAGAGCAAGCACCATCCTCTGCCAGTACCCAGAGATCACACAAAAATAGCTCAGTTCTTAGAGATGCTTCACACTGCCATTATCCGGGGATGAATACTGAGATGGGGCAATCTACAGACTAAGGTAGGAACAATGCTCATCTGGGCCTTGACACTCTGTTATTTCTCTTATCTAACCCTCTTGATTTGGACAACCCTTGTTTTATGGATCAACACATGGATAAAACAAGGCAATAATTCTAATACTCAGTAATATTATTCACAATCGTATTAATTATTGATTATGACCTACTATGTATTATTTCATGCATAGCTAATATTTAATGAGAGCATACGATATTCCAGGTCTTACATTTCACATGTATATTAACTCATCTATCATAACCTCCTTCTAAGATAAATTCTAATTAAATATATTCCTCAAGGCCACCCAGCTAACAAGGTTCTTCATCAACCAGAAATGGGTATTATCTGTTGACTGCCACTATAGGTTAGGAACCCCTATACTTGGCCTAATTGAATCGAAACAGTAATGTCTGGAGCTTGGTTTCTCCTCTACAACGTGGTTATGTTGTTAACCATCACTACCCCACAGTATTGCTGTGAAGCTTAAAAGACATAATTATATTAAATGGCCACCACAGTAATCAACACATTGTCAACACTCATTAAACATGCTGTCTCTGGCTTGCTTTTGTGTGAGAACAGAGATCTCAGAAAAACAGGAAGATGTGGAATTTAAAATGTGGAATTTAAAATTATATATATATATATATATATATATATATATATAAAATTCACACAGAGAGCAAAAGAGGAGCATCTACTTTTCTTGTTGTGTTTTTTCATGTATTTAATCTAAGTTAAGTAAATAACAAATGTATGTGTTTCTGATTTGGTTTAGGGTTGTAAGCTAGGACATCAGAGATTATTTGGATGTATCTGAGTGTTAGGGTCCCATTCTTGTCAGGCATATCTAAGATCAATTTGAGGCCCCCAGGACAGCTATCCTTCTCTGACCAAGCAGCTAACCACAGGGGCCCCAATCAAGGCTCTGATTCCACCTTAGAGAGCTGCACAGGCAGAACACCTGCCATGGGGCCCGAGGCAGGTAGGTACGGGATGCAGGATTTATTCCCCACCCTCAGGGTCCCCTGAAATCTGGATCAGAACACTCCAGTGCACCTCGGGTCATCACCACAGAGACTGCCCCAAGCGGCTAATGTCTGGAGACAGCTCCTCTCCAAAGGGCTGGCACAGTAGTGTTAGGAACCCAAGCAGGCCAGGCCATGGGGACAGGTAAACATAATTGGGTCATTGGAGGATTCAGAATAAAAAAAAAAAAAATCACAAGGTCCAGGCAGAAGAGGAAAGCTGAGTCTGGAGCTCCTGCTCTTCCTGTCAGAGGTAATCTCATTTTAAACTTGGCCTCAAGCTTTCCAGAAACCTATTTAGATCTTGTGTAGCCTCTGTGTATGACTAGAATATAAGTCAAAAAGTCAGCTGAGGAAGTAGGGTTGTCAACTTCTGAGACAACTCTGAGCCAGACCAGGGCAGGTGGCAGGACTCTGATGGGAAAGGCCTGTGCAGGTCCTGAAGCTAAAGGGAGATGGTCAGTGTCCTGGCCTGGCCTCAATTCAGGGAAGGTAACCACTCTTCACTGAGCTCCCACCTTACACCAAGCGCCAAACACTGCACACTTGATAGAACCTTCCCAGAAGCTCTGTGTTGTAGATACTATTATCCCCAATTTAAATAGAGGAAACTGGGGTTAGGAGATGTGCAGTCTCTACCCCAGGCCTCTTGGGTGGCAGATGCAAGGATATAATAAAGCCAGGTCTGTCTGATTCCTAAGCTCAGTAAGAGTTGTTTCCCTACATCATGTGCTGCTCTGATTACTGATGTATCCCCCTGGACCAGCCATTGCACCTCTACGGACATGACTTCATCAGTATTCTCATAATCCCCTGGATCCAGGAAAGAAAATTTTTGACCAGCGCAAATGTCCATTAATGTTTTTTTTTTCCTACTATAAGACTGTACAAACTTCCAACTGGTAAGAAGGAAGACGGTGGCACTCTCTTCTAAACATGTGTTTTTTAATTCCAGGGTCTTAATAAAACTATAAATTTCAAGCCTCTTCCTCATGGAGGGATATACCACATTCATGGAAAGGAAGTTTTAATATTTAGAGAAATGTCAGTGTTCTCCAAATTGACCTATAAATTTGATGCAACTCCATTCAAAATAACAAGCTTTTTTAATCAGCTTGACAAGTTGATTATAAATGTATATTGAAGAGAAACAAAGCACAGCCACATTACTTCTGAAGAAGAATAAAGTAACTTACCTTACCAGATACAAAGACTAAATATAAAGGTATAATAATTAAAACAGAAAGGTGTTGGAATACGACTAGGAAAAAATGACCAACAAACCAGAATAGAGAGTCCAGGAAGATATCCTCACATATCTGGAACTTTAATATATGAAAGACACAGCATGATCACCACAGGGGAAAGTGGAGATAATTCAATCCATGGAGCTGGAAAATGTGGTTCTCCATGTGTAAAAATTGAAATTGGATCTCTAACTCATCATTCACAAAAATCAACTCTGTGTGTGTGTCTATCTTTCTGACCTTGGCATAGGAAAAGATTTCTTAAACAAGATTTAGGAAGTTCTAGCAACGAAAGAAAAAATGTATATATTTGATTTCATTAAAATTAAAAACTTTTATTCATCAAAGGATGACTCAAGGAAAGAGAAAGATCAAGCTACAACCCAGAGAAGATATGTGTGAAATAAGTGACCAATATTAAGAATCTATAAAAAGTACCCACAAAAAATAAGAAAAATACAAAAAGCCCAGTAGAAAAATAAGCAACAGACACCACCAGACATTTTCACAGAAGCGAAAACACTTATAGCCAATAACATATGAAGAAATGCTACGCCTTAATAGCAATAAGGAACAGGAAAATCAAGATCATGAGATTTCACTGTACTTCCATTCAGTTGGAAAAATACTAAGTCTGTTAATATTCAATGTCCAAAAGAATGTGGTTTAATGTGGATATTTTATACACTCCCAATAACAGTGTAAAATGATACAAGTATTTTGAAAAGCAATTTGGCATCATCTTGTAAATTTGGACCGTCACCAACCCAAAAGCCCATCAATAGTATAATGGACAAATTAAGTGTGGATATTTCACGCACTGGAATATTATACAGATACATACAGTAACATCACAAAGTTGACTGGAAAAAAGAAGTCCTTTTTATCTTAGAAGATATCCAGTGAGATGCTTTTTTATTAAGCTCAATACAAGTGAAACTGGATAATTAGGGTTTAGGTAATATGTGTTATAAAAAAAACTTTTTAAAAAATAAACAAAGGAATAATAATCACAACCTACCTTCAGAATCATTCAGAATCATGATCACCTCTGTGGGGTAAGGGAGGCAGATGGTGGGAAGAGGGAGGAGCACACAGGTAGATCTAAGTAACTAATCATATACAATTTTTGATTTGTGTTGTGGGTTTATAAATAACTTGTTTTTTATATGGTATTGTTTTATATTTATATTTATATATATTTATTTATATTTATATATATTTATATATGTATATTATATTGTATAATATATATTATATATAAATATATAAATATACTATATTTATATATTTATATTATTTATATGATTTGTGTTGTGGGTTTATAAATACTTGTTTATAAATAAACAAGTATTTATTATATCAATAAATAAAAGATAACCAATGCTAATATGGGTCATAAAAAGAACTATGATTAATCCAATTTGGTATACCTGAGGTCCAATTTAAAAGAACCCGGAATACAGGTGCAACTGAATATTGGTGACCGCCAAAACACCATCATCTATAAAAAGTCTACACTGCTGCAGACTGGTAACATGAGCCAAAGATTCTCCATGACCTCTTTACCCCTGAACATCAGTAGCAGATACATATGCAGCCATCTTAACCCTACAACATTTCTTACTCATGACCATGACAGACATCAACACTGGACCCGCTAAGACTTCCAACTTCTCCACACAGTTCTCCGCATAGGCACCTGACAGGAAGCATGTCCAGAAGTGGGTGAATTCTGTACACAGAGGCCCAATTAAGATGTCCAGAACTGCAGGCAAGGCAGAGAAGGAGAATTCAAGGGACCACAGGCAGGAGAGGAGAAAAGTCAGCTGCTGGAGTCGGATACAGAGTCCATAAAACTGCCACGTGACTCCCTGGTTGGCAAAGCCCTGAGTACAAGCCCCTGCCTGCTTGGTTCCTGAGAGGAAGAGAAAATGAGGATAGACAACAGCATATTTAACTTGACATGTGGGAAATAATGCTATGCTGTGAGGTGTGGAGGCTGGAAATGGAAACCAATTTCCCAAACATCTCTGTTCATGGGTGACTGGGTCATTTTGGGTTCCTGAGGGAAAATTGGATGTTCAGAGCTCAGGAAGGAAATGTGATTTGTCTAAGGTATCCCTGGATGCTCACCACAAGCAGGACCTCAGCCTAGAAAGATGGATGCCAAAGAAGACCCAGGGGCATGGCTGATATCACCAGTCTCCAGCTCTCCAAATGCCCCCAAAACTCCCCAAAGTCAGAGCCACAGCTCACAAGAGGCAGCCGGCAAATGTCAGACAGATGAAGGCCAAGACATCAGTAATGCATGGTTTTCTTTTGGTTCAAAGCCAAAGTCTTCTGAGCTTGAGAACTGAGTCATTTAGGAATTGCCTCAACATTCTAAGGAAGAGAAGGGGTGGGGAGAAATAATAAAAAGGGAACCATCCCTTCCTTATAAACCATAGCGGCAAGGGAAACATCTCTCAATTCTTACATCATCTTCACCGCCCAGCAGTGTGTGGGACAGAGTATGTCCTCACTAACTGCTGCTGATTGCCCGATCAATTTCTTTGATCCAAGAGGCTCGGAAAATATGCACAGAAAGGATGCGCTGGTGTTAGTATCATACAAGCACTGAATAGGAGCAGAGGCCAGAGGGAGTGGTGAGTGAGGGGAAGGCAGGGGCGAAGAGGGGTAGTCCTCTCAAGGACGCTGCACATTCTGGAATGGGTGCCTGCAGCCCAGGATCTCAACTAGAACAGAATAATAATAAAAGGAGTAAGAGGTCATGAACAATCGTTTCCATGTAGGAGTAATAAAGACAGAATGCCAGATGTGGCTCAGAGCAATGGAGTAAACATGAGATGAGAAATCAGGAAATCTAACGTTAAGACATCAGTTTCCTCACCTACCCAACAGTACAATACCTACCAAGGTTGTGTAAGGGCCAAGTGATATGGACATCAGAGCGTAAAGAAAGGAATGAAACATTATAGAAACACAAGGAAAGGTCACTGGCAGTTTCTAAGCCAACCAAAGATGGGACTGGGGGTAGACAAGCTGAAAGTTCTTAGAGACAAACTCACTTCTGTCCAGGGAGACACAATGCCCAAACCCAAGACCTGAACTGGTTTAGGCATGACAGAAAAGTGCAAGGTCTGCCTGAGGACCTCTGTGAGTAAGCTGTGCTCTCTTCCCCACCAACACTGTTAGGTACAAAGAACAGATAAGCCATTATCCCCGGGGACTGAGCTTAGGCTAAGTCAGCACTCCACTGGGAGACCTCCCTTGGATCCCTGTGAAGATCCCACCACAGGAATCCTGTGGGTTGTGCAACAACAAGCATCAGGGGCAGCAAGCAGCTCACAGGGACTGGCCCTACTTCTACAGATTCATCATACCAGTCATGGGACTCACCGATGCAGAAGCTGGCTTTTACCATTTGCTTGCCATATACTTGCCATATACTTTCGTTGATTCCCCCTAACCCCACCAGGTCAGCACTTTTATCCGTACTTGACAGATGAGAAAACTCAAGACTTACGTTGGCCCCAAATCACATAATGGTTTGTGGCAAAGTCAGGATTTAAACCAAAACATGCTTGTCCACAAAGCCTACACTTCGGTCCACTGTTTCGGGTATTTGTATTAACAAACTAATCAGTGTTAATGAATTAACACTCAAGAAGAATATGCAGAAACAGTTTATGAGTTTCTTTTTGGGGTGTGGAAGAGGTGGGAACATAGCCTTTGGGCAAAAAAGGCCCTTCTGGAGAGGGCGTGTGGGTGTTAAGGTGAGGTTTTGGTGGCCATTTGCTTACTGTCCACAGACCCAGGGCTAGCCAGGCTGGCATCGCTCACCCCCTCCTTTTCCTTGCAGGGTCCGGGGGGAAGAAGCAGTGGTAATGGGAAACAAAGAGCCCTGAGTGTCCCTCAGTACACAGGCTGGGATGCTGGCTGAATTGGGACGTGAGATACAGGCCACATGGATCTGAATCCTGGGACCAATGTGTTCCAGAACCTCTGGAGGCAGAAAGACAAAGAGAGACCTTCAGGCCCAGAAGGAGGGTTCAGCCTAAATTACCCACAAGTGGTATGCTTGGCAAAGAAGGAGGGACTAGACCACATCTGCCTGGAGCATGAGAGAGAAAGGCCTGTGCCCCAGCCTCTCACCAGTGCCCTCCACACATACACACCAAGAACGAACTGCATGGCCCAATGAAGATCTCAGGCCGCTGACCCGGCATCCCTCCTCCCTCACAGGGGAACTGAAAGTGGGCTTGGGACAAGAGGCAGAACAGCAAGAAGAGAACATGAAATTATTAACTCCCTGTCCACCATCACAGGATGCAAGAGAGAGCACCTCCAAGGGTATGTGAGCAGGCTGAGACAGCAACCAGGGAAGAGGGAAAGGGGGAACACAGGTCTTTTCTAGACCTCATGTAGTCTTAAGCCCTGATGGGTGCTACTGTGCCTCTGAACTTCATCTCTCAAGTGCAGCCTGGGCTCCTGCAGGGAAGCAGAGGAAGAGAGGAGGGAAACAAAGAAGAGACAAGGCAGTATGGAGGAGAGCAGCCTTCAACTCTCCAGCCCTCATACTCCCCAGTTTTCTGTCTCAAAAGAGCCCCCTCCTCCTCTCCAGAGCTCCTGGAAGCTCCCATGCATCTCGTTGCCCCAGTTCCTCTTGATTGATTCTCCCATGGTACCTCATAGGCTCCTGGGCACCCACGAGGTGCTCCATACTTGGTGGTGCAGCGGATAAGGGGCAGCAAAGCTCTGATTTGATTAGTAAGCCAGGAACATAGTAGGTGCTCAATAAGTGCTTATTGGCTGGGGCTCTCTATTTTGCCTACAGAAACAAGAGTACAAGAGACTGGCACTGCTGCAGGATAGCTACGAGCCTGGGGAGCCCTCTCCTCTAAGCTTTGTACAGGCTGATTCTGAGTCTCCAGTCAAGGCTCCATGCCCACCACTCCTGCTCCCATCCCTTCTCAGAGGGTAAGAGTAGGGAGCTGTCAAACAGCAAGATACCTCCTTTTAATTTCCGGGAGATTCTGATATGATTACATCGCACCCTTTTCCATCTTTGAGAGTCACTGCACCAAAAATCCCTGATATTTAGTTTTCCAAATGCTTCATCCCCACTCGTACCTCCATGGCTTTGTACATTCTGACCCTCTTCCTAAAATGCTGTCTCCACACTTGCCCTTTTGTTCAAAGACTTGCTCGAGTGCATGTTCTCCTCAATTGCCAATGAGCCCCTTGAAGACAGAACATTTATTGTCCGTTCCCGTTCTTCTGGTTGCCAGTACCAGAAGGACCTTACCTCTACTCTCAGTCCACATAGGTGATCCCATCCACACCCCAGGAAACAGAACAAGCAAGCACCCTGGCCAACGAGTCTCAATTCTGAGAACTATGTCAAAGTTACTGTAAAGCTTTCTGTTAGACCTGAAACCAGTGGATGCTGGCCTCCAGTTGTTAGGGGCTAATGCATGGAGAGAACCTCAGAGAGTAAAGAAGAAAGCAAAGCTGAGAGATGGATAATACTGACTGAGCACCTGGATTCACCCATGCCTGAAGTGAACCTATAAATTCTTGGTTAGTTTGTTTGAGCCAGTTGAAGTCAGGTTTTCTACCACTTGCTCCTAAAATAGTCCTGGCTCATATAAACATCACCACCTCCCTAGGGACCTAATAGAGCACAATACATAGTAGACATTAAATAAATATCAAATTAAACTCAACAACTCTGAGGCAGCCTATTTAAACACTGGCTTTCAAAAGTACAACTTAACATCAACCTATGCCTTCTTGGAAAAAAGAAAATCTCCCTGTTCCACTTTGACTTCTGATCTCATTGTGACATCACTTTGGTTCCTCGGGAGCTGTTATGGGAAGAGGCTTATTGTCTTCCAACTTTCAGAAGAGCACTTCTAATTAAAGCAATATTAAACAGTAATAACTGTCTTATAGTTCTATGGCAATGCCCATGATCACATAAATAAGGATTTTATATCCAATTAGCATTTTATATTTATTCAATCCTAAAACAATCTAGCATTTTTATTAATCAAATAAAAGAGCATTTAATAGATATGGTTGTTTTAGCTTCTGAAATTAGCCACATATAAAACAGCACTACATCCAATTATGCGATATATTGCCCCAAAAGAACAATACGTGCTTGCCAGGATTTCCATCAACCTGACACCCATATTTACCTAAATAAGCTAAAACCAACATTTCCCAACATTTCATTACTTGAATAATACTCTCACAATTTCTGCTATAGCCATGTGTTACCTGTACCATCATTTACTTACGGTGTTTCTTTAAATAGGCCCATTTTGTTCATTTAAATAATTTTATTTTAAAAAGAAAACTTTATTATCATGAGTTTGATACGCTAGCTATGCTTTAAGACAATATTAAAATAAAGACATAGCTATTAACATAAAAATGGTTTATCTCTACCGATTTAAAGTTATCTTGCATACCAACAATGGTAGCCATGGTACATTTGGGAGAAACTTGGGAGCTAAACTATCCCAGTGAGAATTCCAACGGCATCCTGTCTGGCACCTTCCTGAGCATCCACCTATTTAACAAACAAGGTGGGGCTGCCACCTTGGACCTCCCTATAGTGAGCTTTCTCCTCTTTATTAAGCATTTAGTTTTGTTGATAGACTACGAACTTGGCAGTGAAAAGTAAGAAACAACTTTTACATTATAGATGATGCCCTCTTTAATCATGCAGGACAATTGCATTTTAAGCAAAGGATGCATTTCTGAAGGTATCAGACAATTTAAAACAGGTACATTTCCAGACCTAGGGATAAGTACAAAGTAAAGGGGATGAACCCCAGGAGCCCATAAATCTGCAAATACTCTCCCATACTTTATTTTAATACTGCTTTTTATTTTCTCAGACTTGGCCCTAACATTCCATGGAGCGCTCATACCTGCATTACAGTATAGCATATCACGGCACTGGTCTGGCCTCCTTCGTGGTACTTTATCAGGTCTACCTTCTGGACCAAACTCACTGACATTCACGTATAATTTTCAGGACTAGCAATGCTTCTTAATGAGCACTTGAGTGGTATTTCCACCCCTATAGGGTATAAAAAGAGGATTCCAATGATAATAACATTGAATGTTAAAATAACAGCACAACAGTTACAAAATGACTCACAGCCTGCCAATGCATGCAAGCCACAAAAGGATTCCCAAGATGGGAACAAAGAATGGGGTATTTCTGTTTACCAGTTCAAGGGTGAGTTCAGTTTATAGTTCAGCCATCTGGCTTTGAAATAATGCAATTTATAAGGGGAAAAATGGGAGGATCAAATTATTTCCAAAATTGTGCACAAAGGGACATTCTTAAAACTTTTATATCACACTTTTTAAATCTGCTCATTCAACTGCACATGGACTACACTGTTGCCGGCGGGGATCTTCCAGAAGGGAGGAAATTGGGGAGTACCATGGACCTGCAGGGTGGGTGGGAGAAGACTTATGGGAGTATTTTGTAGATTTGCTGATCACGAGGTAGAGAGAAGGAGACTGCCATTTGTCGACACCCCAGATTCAGTATGGCTCAGTGCAGAACTGCTGAATATATTATCCCAATTTATTCTCACATCTCCTTTGTAGAGTTTAAAAAAATGGCAGGCCTAGGTAGATTCCAGACTTGCTCACCTATGCGGTTTCTGAGAGCCCAAGCCCCAGGAGAAGGCAGCCCCTACTTTAGGCACAGGGAAATGAGGGCAGACACAGCAAAGACAGGCTCAGAGGGATGGACTGTGGGGGAGCTCTGTGACAGGCCATGTGGAGGTAAGGAGCACAAGTCACATGTAGAGGGCAACTTCTCTCTGCAGGTGGAGAGCAAAAACCCATATAGGAGTGAAAACCCTCTGTAAGACAGAGGGAGAAGAAAACTGCAGCCCCAGAGCATAGGAGAAAAGTGAGTGGAAAATGAAGCATGAGTCTCTGATGAGCTACAGGAAATGGACATCCAGTCCCTGCCATGGAAAGGTGGGGTCCCAGTGGCTAGGAAGGAGCTGATAGACCCACACCAGGTCTGAGACCAAGATGGCCAAAGGAGCAGGGGGCTGATAGGGGTTACAAATCAGATCTGAAACCCCATAAAAGTCCTGGACCCAACCTTCCCATTTTCACCCAAGTGACCTGGGCTGGCTATTGGCTCTCCCCCCAAAGGCTACTTTGAGAGTGGACTAGATAACACAAGAGGTCCAGTGCTCCTCAAATTGTAAAGCAGATGAGAGGTAGAGAGCTTTCCCTGTACCTGCTGAGGAAGGAGTGTGACTGGACTCCTCCCCTCTCCATATTAGAGACACAAGATGGCATGTGTCTATCACACTCTGTCTTTAAGCTTACCAGGGGTGACTAAGTAATTACCAAGCAAATCCATCTGTGTTGCAAGCCCTAGACTCCTGATAGAATTTATTTATATAAAAATTTCAAATCCAGACAAGCCCATCCCCACCAAGCAGCAATGGACTTTTGTTTGTACAGGGACAATACTTATCCCCCCAGTACTCAAGCCCCACCATGCTCTCTGATGGCTCCTTGCAACTTTCTTTGTTTGGATATCCTCCCCATCCCTTGTCCCTAAAAGAGTATCTCCTTGCCTTTTCAGAAAGTCTGCCTAAACACACAGGGCAAGTTAGGTGCCCTCCCCAGTGCTCCCACAGCTCCCAGATGTCTATTTACTTCTTCGCCTCCCGAGGAAGACCACGAATTCCTTGAGGGCCAGAACTACATCTTATTCAGTCTTGTATCTCACTACCTAGCAAAGCAACCAGCACACAGGAGATGCTTAATAAACATTTGGTAAGTGGAAATTAACAGCGTGACTGACACTCCACAGACACTGTGGAATATGGACCAAGGAGTCTCCATATTTGGAGGTTCCCTTCATTATGCCAGGGCTTTGCCCTCAATACTTCAAAATTCCACCAAGCTGAAGGTTGCCTATCTTTGTGAGGATGGCATGATTTGCTTATGTTTACTTTTTTCTGGTTTCTTTGTAATTTGTGTTTAACCCATGAAATTTAAAGGGTAAGTCTGATTGGGCCCAACAAGGTGAAGGAGATGTTTGCCACCCTTGCAGTGGTTCTAATCAGTGCTTTCCTGAAAGGGAAAATGGAGCGTGGTGAGGGCAGGAGCTGCATCAGCTCTATCCCCGCTCAGCAAATGTCCCTAGGTCCCCAAAGTAGCATTCCCAGTAAGATGTCTTCAGAAAAAAATGCCAGTTGTACAATGTTAATGCAACTAGAAAGGCTGGGTGGTATCTAGCACTGGCCTGCCAATACTACACAGGAATCTGGCCCATTTTCTGGTTCTGAGAATTCCAATGGACCATCCTTACCCCTAGGGAGAACTTCTTCCCTCCTCCTCACCGTTCTGGAATTCAGAGTAACACTTACAGCTGCTCCACAGGTGGTACCGGTTTCCAAGAACAAAATCAAAAGCAGCTTCTTTAATTTATTCCAGTGCCTACAGTTCACAGGCTGAACTCACCAGGAATTTGGTGACTCACCTGCTGCCCTCAAGTTGCACAATTCGATTTTTCATATTCTTGGCACCTCAACAGAACCACCAGGAGGATCAAGGGTGCTGGAGGTAGGAGACCTGGAAACCTTCTACCACCTGAGGGGGATAAACTCCACTGCCAGCAACAGCATCCCTGTGCTGTTTGTTGGTCTGCAGAAAAACAACTTTAAGGAAGTGCTTTTCCTTTTCTATTTAATATCTCTCTTAACCTACAAAATATAAGCTCTAAAAAAATGACATAATGACAGACAACCTCTGGCCAAGGTCCTGAATGGTGGGAAAGGTGGGAGTATCCTGAAAGTCAGGCTGAAATCTGGGATGGATGAACTCAGCCAGCTACTGTGTTGCCTGTTTTTAGTGGTTCCATTTGATACCCAGTGTTTCCTATTATAGACAATGCCACAATTGCTATTTAAATGTTTTTGCCCCTTTCTCATATCCTTCCCTAGGGTAAATTTCTATGACTTTAATTACTGAATGCAGGGGTATCAACATTTTAAGGCCAGTTTATACATCCTACCAAAGCACCCTGCCACCAGCGGTTTTGTAATAGCTCAGGACTGGGCATGGTCATTGCTTAGCATCTTTTCACATGGTATAATGGTATAAGGAAAAGGCAGTTACACTTTCAGTGTGCTTTAATTAGATTATTAAAAATACTTGACTTTCCAAGAGATGGAGGGACTAAAATCAGCAAGGGTGACTTCTCTTCCTAGGACAGCTGTGCCAAGAAGAAATCTTTTAAACAGCATCAAGCTAGATAACAGACAGGTACGATACACCGTTAAGTCAAGGAGGGTGTATGAGAACAGTCACTGATGTTTCTTTCCTTATGAATACCCAGCCCTCACGTGAAACCTGTTTCTCAGGTACTTCTGCCACCTTTCAAATACGGCCCAGTCACACCAGGCCACAACCAACCCCAGAGTGTGCAGTGGCGCTGCTGACAAATGTGGCTCTCTGGGGCTCCATGTTCTGGTGCCGGAGTGCGCATCCCGAGAGACCGTACTGCTCCTTACAGCCAGGCAAGAGCCTGTCAGCACTGAGCAGCCACTAACAGCAGAGATGAGCATGATGAGCAATACAGGAATACACAATCCATAAAGAAAAGTAGGATGGTGGAGACCCACCCAGAGCAGCAGAGAAAATTCCAGTTAGGCTCTGAACAGTCTGGGCTGAGGGGCAGGGGAAACCAGAGAAAGTCTCTACTACGAGACATGACAGAAAGCTGAATGTGCTCCTCAGAGGGGGGCTGCAAGGGTGGACTGAGCAGACTCCACCCCCCCGGTATGCTGGACCCTGCATCAAAAGGAAGGGAGCTAGGGTTAGGGGCTGCCTGCAGGACAGCAGATAACTGAAGGGTGGATGCCCAGTAGTGTCACTTACAGAGAGCAAGATCCTGAGCCTCTCCGGGACTGGGTCATACTCCCTCAAAGGACGGGGAGAGAAGTAATGGATAACAGGGCACAATACCCAGGACCACAGAAGCATGCAATGAATGAAGACATGCAATAAAAGGCAGCTGTTATCATTATTAATTACAGTAATGATTCCCAACAAAAACCCTTATGCACATGTAATAACTTACTTTAAAATTTTCAATACATTCTGGAATTTAGTCTATAAAAATTCAGGTCTTTTCCTAGAAGCCCAGACAAATCATGCAAAAATGCCCGTTTCCTCAGTAATACTGTAAAGGAAAACAAGCTCAATCTCCCTCCCAGGGTTAGGATGACATGAGAGGAGAGATGTGGGGGAGCCTGGAAAGCTCTGATGAGCTCTACCACATCTGGAACAATTAATGCCTACTACATGCAGATAATGAGGCTGGAGTCTGCACTGTCCAGTGCAGTGGACACCGGCAATGTGTAGCCATTTCCACTGAAATTAATTAAAATTAAAGTTTAAAAATTCAGTTCCTCAGCCGCACTGGCTACATTTCAAGTGTACACGTTGCTAGTAGCTACCATCCCCAGTGGCACGGACACAGAACACTCCTGTCACCTCAGGCAGTCCCACTGCACAGTGCTGCAATCTGGATAACACCAACAGGACCTCGTCGCAGCCAGGCCCTCCACACAGACCTCAAAGGAATCTCAGGGCAACCAAGATCCGTTACCCTCTTTCCTCCACTTTATCCTGAAAGCACTGTATTTATTTTATTTTTTAAGTGTTTATTTTCATTCCAGTTAACACACAGTGTAACATTAGTTTCAGGTGTACAATATAGCGATTCAACACTTGCATACAACGCCTGGTGCTCATCACAATACATGCCCTCCTCAATGTCCAACACCTATTTCACCCATCCCCCTTGCCCACCTCCCTTCTCTTAACCATCACTTTGTTCTCTATAATTAAGAGTCTGTTTCTTGATTTGCCTCTCTTTTTTCCTTTTGCTTGTTTTGTTTCTTAAATTCCACATATGAGTGAAATCATATGGCATTTGTCTTTCTCTGACTGATTTATTTCACTTAGAATTATATATGCTAAGTAGCAAGATTTCATTTTTTTATGGCTGAATCACATCCCATTGTATATGTATACCTGTCAGAATGGCTAAAATCAACAACACAAGAAACAACAGGTGTTAGCAAGGATGTGGAGAAAAAGGAAACCTCCTGCACTGTTGATGGGAATGCAAACCGGTGCAACCACTCTGGGGAACACAGTATGGAGGTCCCTCAAATAGTTAAAAATACTGGGTATTTACCCAGAGAACACAAAAACACTAATTCAAAGAGACACATGCACCCCTATGTTTATTGCAGCATTATTTACAAGAGCCAAGACATCGACTGATGAATGGATAAAGAAGATACGGTATATAAAGTACTGCATTTAAATAAGCTGTTTTTAGTGGCAGCTACAGACCTCTGTGAGAAGCTAATGAAAGCAATGGATTCTCTCCCCAGAAAAAAAAAACAATGCACAGAAGAACACAAACCCATAAACATACACACACACACACACACATGCACACACACAACTTTGCAAACAACATTAGAGTTTCAGGATGTACACAGCCACAGACATCTCCATCTGGAGAACAACCCAAAAGGCCTGTTTATCACATGCTGACTGATGTAAAACTGGGAGGAATACCTATGAGGTTTTATAAGGAACAAATTTCAAAGAGCTCTATTTCTGTTATACTTTATCTGCAGCATTCTCTTCTCATTCCTTACTTAGATAGAAACGGTCAGCTCCTCGGTGGTCTCCATGTTAGGCTTAGTCCAGTCCACTCTGCTCTTGTGAGCCTCGCACATCACAGCTGAGTTTGGATTTCAGGCAGAGTACAGAGAACAGCCACTGGAGGGTTTCAAGCAGGGATGTGATATGATCTTATATGTCATAGAAAAATTCTGTTCAGTGGAGAATTGCCTGTAAAGAATGAATTGTTGAGAGGGTAGAGGAAGCAGAAGCAAGAGAGCAGGTAGCAGGTGATGCAGGCAACAGTGACAAACAGTGACCCATACTTGACTGTGGCAGTGGAGATGGAGGGAAGCGGGTAGACCTGGGACACACTTTGGAGACAAAGCTGAGGACACTGTTGCTGGTTTGGATGTAACATAGGCAAAGAAAAGTTTTTTGGCTGAAGTAAGAATGTGCTGCAAATATGAAGGAAAAGACTTGCCACAGATTGGGGATGGAGAGCAGGGGAACAGAGTTGTGTTTTGAACTTTGAGATACGCAGCTGGGACCCAAGTGGAAATATCAAACAGAGACTTGGAGATACGAGCCTGGGGTTAGAGGTGCAGCTTTTAGAAACTTTCATGTGGTGATGGTATTTAAGACATCTCATCCTGAAACTCATCCCAGGGCTGGATGGGATCACCCAGGGAGTGGTACAAGGAGAGCTGAGAAAAGAACATTAAACAGAGCCCAAGGAAGCCACATGAAAGAGGAGGTGGAAAGAGGAAAGGTGATCAGGATGGAGTGATTTGGGAGGGAGGAGGAATAGAGAGTCTGGTGTAAACCCAGCAGTAAAGAGAAGGTGGTGTCAAGGAAGAGGTGGCCATCTATGTTAAACGCTGTTGAGAGGTCCAGGAATGGACGCGTGGAAAAGGGCTCACTGGAGCAGGCAATGAACAGAGAACACTGTCCGTGGTGAGGACAGACAGCAGGAATGGGATAGAGGGAGAATGGGAGCCGAGCAAGTACCCAGATGCATCTCTTGCTGGTGGATGCTTTACTCTCTTGGAGCAACATCTTTGATGACACCACTCTTATTCATGAGGGACACTGGCCACCTGTGTTCTCCATGGCCATGGGTCATCCTGGAGAACAGTTCCTGGAGTAAGAACCTGGGTTCTTGGCTAAGAGTAGAATTTATTAGTTTCCTCAGTTTCCACGCAATGGGTGTCTGTAACCTCTGGTCCCCACTGCTTCCTCAAACATGTTTCCTCACAAGTTCCCCCTCTCCCCAACTCATCTCCCATGAGAAGTATTTCGATCATGCCATTGTTATAAATAATCCATTGCTCAGCTCATTAAAGACATGGATCAATTTATGGACTGACTCCACTAAATTTTACTTTTGGTTCTAAGAGACAACCAAGAGAGAAAAAGAGAAATGTAGTGAAAGGAGAACATTTGGGGAGCTTGAATCAAATTACAAATGATTAAGAAATAATATTGCCTTATGTATTCATTATTTTAGAAGCGTCAGCCTGCTGGATTTTAATTTCATGTTACTACAAATATGCAAAATTAATAACATGTCACTGATTGGGTAAGCTCCCATTTAAAGAGCAAAGCACTTTACACAAAACAAAACAAAATACATAGTATCTCCTAAATAACCTGGGAGTTGACTTTTAAAATACATTAAATATTACATATTAAGTAATTATACAGTTTAATACTATAATGCAGTGGGGAAAACTGTGACCTCTTGATTCTCCAAGAAATTTAAATCACACAGGTATTTAAATATTTATTAAAAATAGGCTCTACACATAAAATTCTATGCTTTTAGAAATCCAATGGATAACAGTCTTAGTAATATGCAATAATTCCTCCCATCACTGAAGTTCATAATACAGTGGCATGTGGATTCTCATGGCTGTAAGGTTAAAATAGGAGATTACTTCAAAGCCTTGGAGGGAATATGTAGACCAAGTTATGATAGTGAATTAAGAAAAGAGCTAGTTTCTCTCTTAGGAGTGCTTTCAGGCATATTTCTCCAGATGAGACCCACAGCTTAAAATTTCTTTTCTAATTAAGATTTTAATGCAGTTAGATTATATTAAATCAGATAAAAACCATCCTTCCTATCTTTTTTTTTCCCTAGTCCACCCTTTCTGTAAACAGATTTCCACATGAGTGGCTGCTTATGAACGGTGAGTAACACACACATAATCAAGTTTCACCGACCAAAGCACGCAGACAGAACATGCCAACACCGGGCCCAAATTCCGCCAGTAACTTGAGGGGGAAAAAATATTCAATTAGAGACAGAGGTTACATAGGAAAGAACTAATCTCTGAGGTTTTTATTTGTTGGTTTTGTTTCTAAACTATCAAAAACTGCTTTGGAGTTTTGTTCATTGTGAAACCCTGGTGCACAGACATCAAGATACATATTCTTCTTTGAACCATTACCTGGAATCTGCCCAATAACATTAGTCAACTTAATATTATTTAGTTATATCTAGTTCCTGTTAACTTTTATCGAGTCCTTAATGATTTCTCTTGTGCCCGTGTATACACATTTCTTCTTCTCAGAATGCAACAAAAGCTGGTTTTAGACTTTAGCCATGAATCTTCCCAGGAGGATTTTTAGTAGCAACACAGTGAAACTATGACTGGACCTCTGTTCACCAACAGGTTAGGTTCTGAATCCTGCCACCTAGTGGTGGGGCGGAGTTGGCAAGCCTTTACCCTGGTGCAAGCTTTCATAGATCTCTGGAAGTTTACACATTTCACATGCCAAATAAAAAAGCCTCTCCAAGAATTGTCAAAGACCCAGCATTTCTAACCATGAACAGTTATCAGCAGAAATTAAGCCCCCACAGAAGCATGTTAATGCCAAGGGTGTTACATTCGCTTAGGAACCCATGAGAATTTTATAACTAAAAAAAAAATGTAAGACATTCTAATATGATATACTATCATTCACAAGTATAAACATATTAAAAATTAATACTGAAAGACTTCTTTAAAGTATAATTGAAGCATGTGGTAAGTTCGTTTGTTCACCTGTAATCTAAAATAAATAATACCATAATACCTGAAAAAACAAAAATTCAACTGGAAACAAACACACAGACAAGAAATTAGTAGTATATTTTAATTTACTGATGAACACTTAATTTGGTTTTGTAGGCTGTCCACAGTGCACTTAGCTTCTCCTAAAAAAGCAAATAAATTATTAGTTAAATTAGCAAGCTCCTCATCTCTTAGGCTTACTCTTCCTTGCTCTGCCAATAGAAGGAAGGGAATGCACAAATTATGATGACTCTCCTACCAGCCATGTTTGAATACTGAGGGTAGATATTGGCCAGCAAGAGAGGGAGGAGCCAGGGCGGGGCAACCTTGGAAAAAGACAGAATTGCCTCTTCCACTTGTGAGTCTCTTCCTGGAACTTTGCCTTTCCATTTGTGTATCATACGTCATGAGCCCAAGAGAGGCAGGTGCTCTCAGAGCCATGAGGTGGCCCCAAGGTAGTTAGTGGGAAGAACAAAGATTCTTTTGGAAAAGGCAACCATCTTGCTTCACACGGCAGCCAGACAGCTTTATGCAACTAACTGAAATTGATTTAGCAATGCAAGGACACAGTTTGGAAGCCTGAACTCTTTCTGTTACTTTGATTTAGTCTGCCTAACCTTTCTCACCATTTAATTCTAATTAGATAGAGCCAGAAAATTGAGCTGGCAGGAATAGTCATTGACATTTAATTAATGCCTGCTATTCCATTTGTCGAAGAAGAAAGGCCAAGTAATGGAAGCTTGGCATAGCCATCTTGAAGCATGGGCAAAGACAAAAGTGACACAGGAGGCCTATCCTTTCAAAGGGCACCAATGCCCACAAAGACGTACACTCTTTGCAGTGGGTCATTCCTGCCCCTGAGAAGAGGCCTAAACTCCGGGGCTAATGTTCCATCTGTATCTCTATTGCCTAGTACAGAGCTAAGAACACAGCAGATGCTCAAAAGTATTTGTTAAATATCACTACATTTTCAGAGAGGGCAATCTGGGAGTGGAGGCTGTATCACTCCCCATGCACACTGCCAAATCTTCTCAAAAAGTCAGTTGAAAGAATGACATTTTCCAAGAGGCTGAGAGAAAGAAGATGATACCACTGAGATACATTAGTAAACTCAAATGTGTGCAGGTGACCCATGGACAGAGGTCACGTTCATCTGCCCAATCAAACATACGCATGAAAGTTTTCTAACTGTAGAGAATTCTCAGCTTCGTTCTCTGCCCCACCCCCCATGCCACACACCACTCATTCCAGCCTTCCAGGTAAGAGTTATAAGAGGGAACTAAGAAGGCAGGTGGTATGCTACCTCCACAATTCCTGCTGGAAGTCAATATGGGCCACTCCCGATGGTCACAGAACTCTCCATGGGTGTGACAAATCGGATGCAGGCACATGTCCGTCTCTGTGTAGTGGCCAGAAGTGCATAGAAGCAGAATTAATTCACTGGGACATTCAACAATATCTACCAAGTGCCTACAATGTGATGGCACTCTTCTGGGGCTGTGGATATATCAGGGGATCAAAATGACAAATGTTCTTGTGGAGATTATAGTCTAAAGTGGAAGATAAATAAACGCATGTATAATATAGTGTAGAAATGTCAGATGCTATGAAGAAATATAAAGCAGAAGGGGAAAAGAGGGGAAGAGAGGTAACCAATTTACCTAGGATAGTCATAAAAGGTTTTTCTGATGACCTTATATTTAAGTAGCGACCTATAAGAAATGAAGGAGCAGGACATGTGGCTATCTGGGAGAAGAGTCTAGCAGGGAACAGCAAGTACAAAGGCCCTGAGGCAGGAGCAGTGGTCAAGGAAGTGCAAGAAGGGCAGTGAGGCTGCAGCAGAGAAGCTGGGGCCGCAACGATGGGAAATGAGGCTGGACACGTGGGCAGATCATGTAGAACCATGCTAATCGCTGTGAAGACTACATTCTACTCCAGGATCCCCTGGAAGGCATTAGAGTTTAAGATTTGCTTTTCCAGACTGTAGAGCCCAGGTTGGAGCAGGGAAACCGTCAGGAGACTACTACGGTCATCTAGGTGAGAGATGACAGTGGCTGGGTAGGATGGGGACTGTCTGGGGAGAGAAACTGACAGACTACGGATGCATCATCTTTTTTTAAATTTAAATTCTACTTAGTTGACATACAGTTCAATATTGGTTTCAGGAGCAGAATTCAGTGATTCATCACTTACATATAACACCCAGTGCTCATCATAACCAGTGCCCTCCTTAGTACCCATCCCCCATCTAGCCCATCCCCCATCCACCTCCCTCCATTACATCACCCTCCATTTGTTCTCCATAGTTAAGAGTCTCTCATGATTTGTTACTATCTCTCTCTCTCTCTCTTTTTCCCCCTCCCAAATGTTCATTTGTTTTGTTTCTTAAATTCCACATGAGGGAAATCACGGTATCTGTCTTTCTCTGACTGACTTACATAATACACTCTAGCTCCATCCATGTCATTGCAGATGGCAAGATTTCATTCTTTTTGATGGCTGAGTAGTATTCCATTGTATATATCCACAGTATTTTATACACACACACACACACACACACACACACCACATCATCTTTATCCATCCGTCAATGGACATTTGGGCTCTTCCCATAGTTTGGAATAGATAATAGATAGATAAAGCTGCCATGAACATTGGGGTGGATGTACTCCTTCGAATGTGTATTTTTGTATCCTTTGGGTAAATACCCAGCAGTGCAATTGCTGGACCATTGGGTAGTTCTATCTTTAGCTTTTTGAGGAACTATGGTACTGTTCTCCAGAGTGGCTACACCAGCTTGCATTCCCACCGATGGATGCATTTTCAAAGCAGAACTCACAGGATTTCCTGATGGATGAGAAATGGAGTGAGAAAAACAGACAAGCGTCAAAGATGACTATAAGGTGGCTTAAACAAGTCGGGGAATGGGATTGCCCCTAACTGAAATGGGGGTCACTGGGGAAGAGGAAGGATAAGCTGGAGAGGAAGAAGCCAAGAGCTCAGTCTGGGAAATAAATCCTGGCCAATGTCGATGATGATGATAGCAATGACAGTGAGCAGTAGGAAGCAGAGCAAAAATGAATTTTGATTTTCAAAAATTAAAAAGTGTTCCTCACAGAAGCAAGCAAGAAGCCCCCTCTGGAGCTCCCTACAGGAATGTGGTCTTCAGCTACTTGCATGATGAGCAAGAAATGGACTAAAGTTATTTTGAGGTTCATGAGCAAGGAAATGTAAATGGCAAATGACAAGAAAACTGTCCCACATCCACCCTGGACACCCTCAGTAAACAGGTGACATTATCTCAGGGGCTCTGCTATGCCGGGCAGGAGTCATTGCTAAATGAAGCCCTCAGAGGACGCAGGAGCCCGGCAGTCAGTGCAGACCGGCCTGCAGCCCTGGTCCACTGTTACAGATCAGAGGCCACTGCCGTTCGGGCCTCAGAGTCAGTGGTCAAGCACTCACAGCTTTGGAGGGGCCTCCAAAGTGGGCACAGACATCCTGGGGCAGGAGCAGGGGGATCCACTCGGTTTTATATAGCCACTTTTTAATATTATCCTTCCTTTAAAATTGGTGGTTACTTTTGATCAAAGTTCTACATATATACCTAGTTAGAAGAGTCAGATAGTTCCACAGGGCTTGTTACAAAAAATAGCAGTTATCCTGAATCCTCCCTGTGCCCCATTTCCCACTTCCTAGAGGCAACTGCTTTTAACTGTATTAGATGGTTCTTTCATTATTTACCTTTGTATCTCTACATAAACAGGTTTATGCTGCTGCCTCATTTTTCACCTCTAGCATCATCTATTATTGACTTCCCACTTTGGAAGATAAGATTTAGTTCTTGTTCTCTCTCCCCTCCATACATCTAAGCACACAAACGCACGCACGCACACACCTATGCACACATAACACACACGTACACGTACATGCACACATACACATAAACACATACACACCTTCACACAGGCGTGCATGCACACACCCATGCATAAACACACACACACACACACACACTCCTCACCCCCAGTCCTCCCAATAGTTAGCTATTTATACTCTGGTTAGCCCAATATGCAGTGTTGACCCGGCTATGATTATATAAATGTCACTCCCAGCTAAGTCACACAAATGCCTTAGTCACTTTCCTCTTTTTCTCTACAATGTTTTGTGTTTTCAAAATTTAAAAACTATCTTGATTTCTTTCTTGTTCTCGGTGTACTTTCTGTGCAGAAACAATATAAGTAATTACACAGAATCTAAACATGTAAACCTTAAGTTTATACAGTCATTCTCTCTAACTCTCTCTACCCCGGGCACTCACATATCAGAGAGTTTTAGGCAGAAAGGAGCTATTATCCCCAGAGCAATATTTCAAAAACAAATTTATAACTATCCCATGAAAAGAGAGTTATAGAACCAGTAAGGTTAAAAAAGGCCTAGTGTAGCGCCTGACAACAGCGGGTTCTTGCTTTTGTTGAACTCAAGTGTTTCAAACCATTGAACAGATGAGCTCAAAGGATCTTTGGCTATTCTCTGCTTCCTAGTTCTGCTAAGACAGAAATGTCCCTTTTGGTCCTCCCTCAACCTTGCCCAAGCCTTTTCTCTGGTGTTTGAACTCAACAAAGCGTTCCCCAGAAGCTGACGCCACTGTTTGGGGGGGGAACCTTCCTCAGAACCAGCCCCCTCTCACTGCCAAAATGAGAAATACCTAAATGCCCTCCCATGTCACCACGTGTCACAGAAATAGGCCAGCAAGAGAAATATTAAGAACATGCTGAGCAGAAAGCATGGGTAAATAACCTCAATTCCAAAGCTATATTTTTCTCAGCAGGTGAAGAATAAAAAATAATGTGGCTGACCTCTGCCCCGGCCAGTCCACAGAAGCAACGACAGGTCTGCTCCATGTCATGCAGTGGCTTTTCTGCAGGGCCCAGACTGCTTGGTCCGAGGCATTGCGCTTACCCTGCAGACCAAACAGACCTGGTAAAATGTCAGGACAAGGAAAGAGCGTCCCTCAAATTTTGCGAAGTGTGTGAATCAGAATGATGCCAACAGAAACCCGGCGATCCTGACACCAGAATACTTAACCTATCAGGCTCCTCAGAGGCTCAGGTGAGGGGAAAAAGGTATTAAAATCCACACTAGTTGATACTGTTCATGGTCAGTGCTGTCATTTTACTCAAGACCAGTCTGGGACTGTGGAAGGAACAAGAGAAGAGAGAGGCAGGCTAGTGAGACTCAGGAGGTCTTGGGGAGGCGGGACCCCTGGGTGCTTGGCAAGACCATCCCCTTTCATGGAGGTCTCCCCACCATGAGCTGGTAATTTCAGTGGCCCTTCCTGGTCAATCTATCTCTTGCCCTGTCCAAACCTTCAGTTGATTTGCCCACGGGGCTCTGAGGCATTGCCCAACCCTTTGGTGAACAGATGTGGTGGGCATGAGAGATCAGATAAGGGGCCAGGAAGATTTGAGAAAATAGCAGAATAATACCGACTCTCATCCTCACCTACAAATCAAATGTTATTGCTGCCTGCTGGGCAGGCCCAGAAAGGTTTGAGGTTATCTCTTTTCCTGCCCACTGATTCTTATTTGCAAGTGGCTGCTGGTCCATCGCAGGGCTGGGACCCAGGTGGCAACCGGCTGGAACAGGAAGAGGAGGCAGATGGAGGGGGCGGGCACTTCATTATCTGAGGTCTCTCCAAAGGAGCTGACTGCATATTTTCCTTCTAGAAAGTATGATTGCCGAGGAGGATTGGGGGTCTGGAACTTGCCAGTGCATACGTGTGTGTGCATGCACACACACACACACACATACATATACTCACATCAGTACATACACAGCAGTACATGAACATCCCCAGAGGCATCAACCCTTACCATATTTTGCACCCTTTTATTACAGATGTGGAAGAAGCAGCTTGGAGAGATAAGATGACTTGTCCAAGACAGGTACATGCTGACCCAGGACCCAAGACCGTTGTTCTATCTTCTGACCCAGCTATCTGCCTGCTGGGTAAATCCATCACATCACTGCGCTTGGCACACTGGGGTGAGGGTGGGTGGAAAAGGCAGGACTTGGGGCTCAGGCAGACTCCATTTGAAAATTGAAACCTGGCTTTATCATTATTGGCTGAGAGGCCTTGGACAAGTTGTTTAAGCCCTCTGAGCCTCGGTTTCCTTCATCTGCACACCGAGAAGAGCAGTACGTACCTCCTGCCTTGTTTTAAGGATTCTGTGAGATTCCACACGTGCAGCCCCTGGCACAGGGCCTTAAGCACAGCAGCTGCTCCCTTAAGTGGCAGATGCTAGTAATTTCTGCCTTAATATTCAGACCTGTGGCAAAAGTAGATGGCTCTGCCCATCTTGGCTGAGCCTTAATCCCTGGGTGGCCCCAGACAAGGGGGTCAGGGTCCAGGAGCCAAGGGCGCAGTCACATGAGAGATTCCTGATCCCAGGGTAGCAGAACAGGCTCTTCCCAACGTTTCCAGGCTGGTCAGCTGGCTATGACTCTTCTGCAGAAGCATCTGGTGACAGTCGTGGGTAGTTTCCGAAGCGTCAATGCCTTACTCACAGGGGTCAGAGCAATTTAGTTAGCTGTGTTCTTCAGCCTTTTCACTGGAACTCCCACCACGGAAAAGTCAGCTCAGTGCTACCCCCAAGCCTCAGTCTCTGCCTCCTAGCACCCGCCTCCCGACCATCACGGAAGCCATCAACAAGCGCTGACATGCTGTAAGCGCTCAATATGGCAGCTCCCGTGATGTAGCTGCTGTTGAAAGGACTGTGCCCCTGATTCCGCCAGACCCCTAGAGCCCAAGGAGAAGAGTCTGCACACATGATGTTGGGGCCATTCTGAGCCATCATCTCAGGATGCATTCCGTGTAGCCAGGTGATGGGGAAATGGCACGCTCATTCATCCGTTCACTGAACACACACACACACACACACACACACTGAGCCCCACTGCGTCCCAGCCTGGCGTGGATGCTGAACAGGACCCAGTTCCCATCTTCGTGGAACTGTGTTTCCAGAAGCCTGTGGCTTTCCCTCCTCAGCATACGTGTCTAAGAGTCCTTTCTTAGAACCAAGATCTTCTGAAGCTTATTTTATCAGGCCTCCATCAGTCCCTCAGTCCTGATTAAGTTGAATGGCCTCTATCCATGGTCCTATTTCATATTTACAATTAATGCTAGGGATAACAGTATCATTCATTCATTCATTAACACTTAACAAGCACCCAGTCCATGCTGTTGGGAGCCAGTGGGCCCATGACAGACAGTGTCTGCCCTGAAGGAGGGCACAGTCCAGCATAATAAGCCCAGCAGCCTTCCTGCAGCGCCATCCCAGCGCCTGAGGGACCTCACTAGGCTCTCTCTGAGTCCCCCTTTGCTCGAGGTGCTGCCTAGGAGAGACTCTTCAGCCTTCTGCCTGCTCCTACAGCTCCTGCTCTAGCTCTTGATGCTGTGCCCGCCCCCCACCTCATCCTCAGTTAGGAATCCAGGAAGCTATGGCTCTCACAGCTAGAACTAGAGGTGAGGACACCACTCTGAGCTCTCTCTGACCAACTGAAAGGCAATTCAGGAGACACTTCCTCCCTCAGAGTTCCAGCTTCCAACTCTGCAGAGAGACAGTGTCCCAGGGATTAAATGAGATCAAGCAGGAGCCATGCCCTGCCAATGCTCAAGGCAAAGGAGTGCCCCAACTTCTCCTCAGAACCCCACTCTTAGGCAGTACCATTACCACCCAGCTGAACCCATGCAACCAGCCCACGCCCTCCTCAGCTCATCTCTCTAAGACAAATAAATATCCGAGACCTCTGTACAGGCCAGAGGGCTGCCAACGTGCCAACACCACTCAGGCCTGGTTTTCTGGAATACACTACAGCACAAGACATTAGGCTTGTTAGCAGGGAACCAGCAATTGATTTTATACATAATCTGGAAAGAGAAGAGTATTATTGTACTTTGTTTTCCTATGGCTATTATCCCCATAGGAGCTCATTTCTACCTCTTAACAGGGGTTTACTTGGACTGATAAATTGGTTAAAAACCTTTCTGCCCAATTTCAATTTACTCAGTGCAACATATGCTGGAACACATTTAGCACAAATGTAAATTCGGCCAATGCAGCTCCCTAACGGACATTGCTGTTCTTCCATGGACACCCCATCTTCCCTTCGCAAGACTCTGGGGGAGATCCCACAGTGATCTCTGGGGAAGCAGGAGGAGCAGGGTAATTTGGCCTGGGGTATCACTTTCCTCAGAGCAGGGCAGCTGACAACGTAGCTGAGGCCTGATCTAGACATGGGCAGAACTGCAGGGGGACAGTCTCATAGCTGAAGCTGTCTTGGTTGAGTCCAGAGGACCAGGGATTTTAGTCCTTGCCCCACGGCTCCCATTCCCAAACTGGTTTTCACAGGACAGGTGGTGTCACCCTGAGGCCCCACACCTGCAGCTTTACCCTGTCATAGCAAGGTTTCTCCAAATGTTTACATCAAATTGCTTTTTCTCAGGCTTACAGCACCCTGGGTCTGGAAAGATCTAAAAAACTGGCCACTTGGGACAAGAACAACAAAGACGGGGTTGTCATGAATAATTCAGCAGCTTCTACCCCAATCTCAGCATCAGACTTCACAAATTCCATGCTAAACTCTTCCTCATGACATAACCACAGTCCCCCCCATCCCTTCCCAGAAACCTGCCCAAATGGGCCATGTCAGCTTCCTGAAAATGCTGTTTTTACAAATGCCAGGCACATTCAGACCCCAAGTTCCCAGCCTCCCTCTGCCCCACAGCCCAATCTCAGGTGTTCCAGACCAGCTGACAGTCCCTTGGTTCCTGAGGATAAGTCCTTCCCCCTCCCGCCCGATTCTTCCCAAAGTCATGCCTTTAGGTCAGACAGACACTGCCCCCCTACCCTCCACCTCTTGAAGCCATCATCTGAGAGATGAGTCCTCCAGTCCTCAGCTGAGTTTCTAAGTCCAGGTCTCTAATCTGAGCCAACTACTAATGAGGCTGTGGCTGGAACTCAATGCTCAGCCACATGCTTCACTCCAGGCCAGTCACAGAGATGTGGCCCCTCAGTGATGAAGGAAACTTAGCAGAGGTGTGGGGATGGCTCCTGCCAGAGCCCACCTCAGGGCTGCAGCCCTCTGGATCCCTGGCATCAAGGCCTTGCCCCAGGTGTACATCAGTGCCCAGCTCACAGTGAGCACCAAACAAGAGCAGGTTCCCTCTCTCAGCAGCCTCACTGAGAACCTGACTCCTGACATCTCACTGGTTATGTAAAACTCCGCAGGAATCCTTTTTACTTTCAAGGTAGACTAAAGGAGCAATTAATTTCTAACAATAAAGACAGATGCACAGACAAAATTCCTAGCTAAAAATACCAGAGTGGCAGTTTTGGGTTTTTTTCATTCCTTCATTCATCCAGCCATCTAGTCATTCATTCAACAAGCACTGCTGATGGCTAAGTGTGGGCCATGGTAGGAGAAAGCCTGGCTCTCTGATCCTCACACTCTTCATCCTGAACCGAGGCAGCTTGACGACATGCCACCAGCAGCCCCCACCCCCAATTCCTCATCACACATACCCCTCACTGTGAGAAGTGACCACAATTTACTCAGTGCCAGCCATGGACAGTGGCTTCTGCTGAGGGCTTTCAGAGAGGATGTCATGGAATCCTCACAAGCCTTTGAGTAACCGGCATCACCCTCATTTTATTGAGGAGAAAGCAAGACCCTGAAAAGGAGCTGAGTGGTGCTGTCATCAGGGACAGTGCTTAATGCGCAACCTGCCGTGGGGATCCACAGCCCATCCTTTTCCTCTCCTCTAGACACAGAACTTACAAAGAACTCAAGTCCTCCGAGAGATGCTCATAATGACACCGTTACTTCCGTCGACAAGCAGCCCCTGCCTGCAGCCTGGGGCAAGGGCAGAGGACTGAAATGCTCATAGGAGGCCTGTAAAAATAAAGGAGGACCCCCCCAAACTATGAAACCTACATGTCTCGGGGCCCCCATCAAGCCCCTTCCTCCAGGAAGCCTCTGTAGATGCTGCCTCCCTGACTCTCTTAGCACCTGTGGTCGGGGATTCAGAGACTACCAGTGGCTGCACTGGGCAGATGGTGGCACTGGAGCCCAGTGGGCCTCACTGCCTGATGTCATATACAGGCATGATGGCACTAGGCCTCACTGGCTGATGTCATATATAGGCATGATGGCACTGGGGCTCACTGGCTGATGTCATATACAGGCATGAGGCAGAGTCGGGGCTAATGTCTGTGTCTCCTGTGCTCCTAACTCCACTGCCTGCCGACCAAGGGAGCTTTGTTGTGCCCAGCCCTGTAACCACCCATGATGTGAGCCTGGTCTGTACTCCACAACCACGTGTAGGCTGAGAATCCAGGGTACCTGCTGAGGAAGGCAGGGCTGCATCCCTGGGTAAGCCCAGCTCATGGGGACTTAGACCTCTTACCCTGATTCACAGCTCTTCCCTCCTGGGTAACCCCTCCACTTCCTTCAAGCCTGACCTAGCCACACCTCCTCCAAGAAGTCTATACTGCTCTCCACTCTCCACCTCTCTCCAGCAGACACAGACCTCTCCATGGACGGTGACTGCGGCTCATTGCTCTGTGTATCTCCAGCCCCTAGCCCAGGGCCTGGCACAAAGAAGCACTCAATAAATGATTGCTGAATATATTTTGTTGGCTATACCAGAAATGATACAACAGCCTTAGGCTCAAACAGATATTTCATTATCTGGGGAGGAATTAAAAGATGCCAACTCATCTTTAAAATAATTGACTACTCTTTTATGAGGCCTCTCCTCCTATTTCTCTCCAGCCCTGCAGAGAACCGAAGCTCTTCAATACCCTTCATAATCAGACGTACTATTTATTCCATAAGCATTTCATTTAACAGCACAAAGATCCCAAATCTTCAGTGGTCATTTCTTTTCTCTGGCATCAGGAAGGACTACTCATAGCTATTTGGTCCTGAGAAAAACAAATGAATACCAAGAAGAGAGCCTGATAATTCTAAGCCATAATCTTCCCTTTGATTGACTTCCTCAAGGCAAAAATTCGTCATTAAAGGCAGCGTTGCCTACCCAAGTTTTTACAAAGACCATCAGCCCGCCATAACATTGTGTGGAACATCTGACACAGGCAAAGGGCAGGCGGACAATGAGTCTCATCATCATTCCTTTAGCTTTTCCAGAAGCTGAATCTCATCATTATGTTCCAGAGCTATTTCTAAAATGTGTGTCCTCTTGCAGCCACGGGCCCATCATGACTTGGCAAAGAAAGAGGCCACAGTTCCCCTTGAAAACAACAGTGTCAGCACGTAGTCAGCTCCCCCTGGGGTGGGACTGCATGAGGCGGCCTCAGGTTGACATGCTGCATACACCCATGGGAGGCGGAGGGCCACCAAGGCCCCCTGCAGCCGTGTTCAGGATGAACAACACAAAGGGCTTTATAGACCACTTGCAGTAACCACTGTCATCAAAATGCTTACCAGGTAAGAGTTATTGATAGGTCACACTTCTGTCACAAAAGCAAATACTTTACCTATGTTTCATATTTGAGAACTAGGCTTTGAGTACCTACTGTGTTTGGGACCTTGTGTTAGGAATTGTGGAGGCTACAACATTGAATCATACTTATAATAGGCCCCACGTATAGGCAGCTTATGGAGAACACAGCCCACCAGATACTTTATGCATTCCATCTCATATACTGCCAGGAATTCTGGGAGACAGTGTTTTATCTGAGAGTACGTTCTAGCCTACTTACTCAAGCAGGTTAAATCAGTGACTCTCAAACTCTGTTGCTCATCAGAATCAACCAAGAAGCTTTTAAAAATTCTAATGCCCAGACCATACCCCAGGCCAAATTACAGCAAGATCTCTCAGAGGGGGATGCACATATCATATTTGTAAGTCCCAGAGGTGATTTCGGCCATGGCGTAATGACTGGCTGGAGTTCCCACGGTGGGTAGTAGGGGAATAGAGTGGCTTGACCCTATATGGGTCTGGCTCCCCGCCTTCAAGGCATCCAAAGACTCTAATAAGAGGAGCAAGGCCAGTCTGCAATGTCACAGAGCAGAGTCAATCAATGCCATGGTGTGGGTTCAAAGGGCAATAGCGTTCAAGGGAGGAGAGATCCTTGAATTTGGGGCAAAACGATGTTAGTTTCTTTGGGAAAGTCTCATCTGAAAGGGGCCCAGAGGCACAGATCTATGGCATGGTGGTGAGAGCTGTTTCAGGTGGAGTTTATGGCAATGAGCAAAGCAGCGAAGCAGGAAAGAGGGCAGGACCCAAGTGAAGAAAGCCACTTGGTGACAGGTGGGGCTTTGAGGACGCCCAGAGAGTCCGTGGAGACAGGGCAGAGAGATGGGTGGGTGAGGGGAGGAAGTGATGATTTACGTGGTGGGCAACAAGAAGCTCCTAAAGACTCTCCACATGGCAGTGACGTGATTTGGGATACGTTCTAGTTAGAGTCATGTGCTGTGCTCAGGGGAGGCACTCAAGGACTCCTAAGAACAAGAAAAGAATTGAGATGAGGTAGATTAGGATGGGAGCCCACCTAGGAGGAGAATGGAACCTTCCCAAGAATTAATAATTGACCCAGGGTAGGGCAGGAAGATCGGAAGGAGTAAGAGCCATCAGACAGCAGAACGGACTAGACTTGGCAGAAACCGGCCTTGCTTTTGTCAGCAGCCCTGTCCTTTACTAATTAAGTGACCTTGAGCATGTCACTTAACTCTCCATGCCCTAATATTCAGCTGTAATGAATGGGAGTAACAAAACCCTCCCTGCCCATCTCACAGGCAGGCTGGGGACCTCAAATGAGAGAATACATGTGACCATGTCCAGAGGGGTAAAAAGCATTATATACAAAGCCCTACACAATTTCATGATGTTATTAATACTCTGCATGGTCTCTTTACTTTTCCAAGCTCTTAAACTTGAAGGCTATGCTACCATATGAGAAAAAAATGTTAATAACGATGTCTTTTATAGCTCAAAGTTATGAACAAATTAAAAGAGTTTATGTCTTTTGCTGCTGCTGGAGAACAGACTTACCAACATGAATTTGAATTAAAATGTCAATAATTTTTCATTTGAGTTTCTTAAAATATATTTAATTTCTTTTTACATTTTCCCCTTATTTTATGCAGCAATATACTCTACATAGTGAGTGTTTCTGGAATACTTCAAGATCCAAACTAACCAACACAAAAAGTTGTAAAAAAGTTACCTTATATCTTCCTCTTAAGAGAAAAGAAATTAGTTACTGGAGTTCTTGGAAGATGGTGGTCATGAGAGTTATAATGTTCATGACAAGAGTCTTCAATCTAGTCTAGCTCTTGAAACTTAAAACACACAAAAGGGACTACAGAGGAGAACAGGTTTGAAGACTAATTCTGAATTATCCATAAAATTCCATTAACTAGCATTCCATGGTTCCAAGGGGCCCAGTCCCTGTGGCTCCCATGTACTAAATTCTCTAAGGGCTTCACGTATTCAGGAAGGCATACCTGCTATTCAACTAGAGAGGCCCATTTGGGGTTGTCAACCTATTCTAAACCCAAATAACCAATTATTAGGTATTTTTATTATGCCAAATATTTGTCTGCTGCTACACAGATATATGTTTGTGTGTGTGTTAATGTGTATGTATACATGTGTATTTTATATATATACACACATCCTTATTTTATCTTCACAACATGAAAAAAATAAATTAGCAACCACTTTTGATAACAAAACAGCCCTTCCTAAAGCAAGAGGGAAGACAGAGGTACCCATAGTCTTGAAAACAAAATCATGCAGAAAAAGCGAGGATGTGGAGAAAGGGGAACCCTCTTACACTGTTGGTGGGAATGCAAGCTGGTACAGCTACTCTGAGAAACAGCTTGCATTCCCACCAACATGCTAATTTATTTTTTTCATGAAAAATGAGAACTCCCAGTTTCCTAAGAATAAAATATTCCAATTGTTTTGAATGCTTTGAAGTTATGGCAAATGGCTATTTAAAATGATGACACAGCCCCATGTTTTTACACATCTCCATTCATATGGAGATTTACTCATGATAACATGCATGCAGTAACAGGCAATAATTCTGGTTTGTTGGGAAGCTATTGCTTATGTTCCACATGAGTGAAACCATATGATAATTGTCTTTCTCTGATTGACTTATTTCACTTAGCATAATCCCCTCCAGTTTCATCCATGTTGATGCAAATGGTATTCATCCTTTCTGATGGCTGAATAATATCCCATTGTATATATGTACCACATCTTCCTTATCCATCATCTGTTGAAGGGCATCTCGGCTCCTTCCACAGTTTGGCTATTGTGGATATTGCTGCTATAAATATTGGGGTGCATGTGCCCCTTCTTTTCACTACATCTGTATCTTTGGGGTAAATACCTAGTAGTGCAATTGCCGGGTCAGAGGGTAACTCTATTTTTAACATCCTCAAGATGTGGAACATAAGCAATAGCACGGAGGACCATAGGGGAAGGGAGGGAAATCTGAAGGGGGAGGAATCAGAGAGGGAGACAAACAGTGAGAGACTATAGACCCCAGGAAACAAACTGAGGGTTTCAGAGGAGGGGGGCGGGGGGATGAGGTAGCCGGGTGATGGGTACTAAGGAGGGCATATGTTGTGATGAGCACTGGGTGTTATATGCAACTAATGAATCAATGAACACTACATCAAAAACTAATGATGTGTACTATACAGTGGCTAACTAAAAATTAAAATTAAAATTTAAAAAGAGAGAGAGAGAGAAAGCACAGTTTAGACTCCCAGGGAATGTATAGGATTTTTTTCCTGCAGCCACCTTGAGTCCCACATGCCAAATTCCCTTCGCTTGTTCCTGAAGGGCAAACATGGATGACTGCCATGACCGTTATCTGGTGGTCCTTCCTCGGAAGCCTGGTGTTATTGAGGTACAGATGGAAGATGACAGTCCCTACTGCTGGCACCTTATCTGACCTCAATGCCCATAGACAACTGAATTAATCACATCCTAATGAGCACTACTTAAAAGACAAGGCCATCCTGCAGGTTGCTGTTGGACCGATGGTAGGAGAAGGCAGAGAAATGGCAGGAGGCCTTCTACTCACAAGATCCCTCAAAAGTAGCCCTTATTCCACTACTCCTGAAATCCACCCCATTCATCCATCATCCCTGTGGCTTCCAAGTCAGTCTCTGACTTCTTCCAGGATCAAGGGCAAGTGTTCAGGAGCACTGGTGTGGGGGTCGACCCCAACAAGATCTTTCACCAGCGATGGTGGCAATTTATCAGGCGGAGCCTTCATGAGCTGCAGGTTTCCTCCACCCTCAATACGTTGACACCCATCTATGCCCCTACACATTTTCCTCTCCCGATTTATACTTTGGTTTCCCAGTGGTGACAGCCTAGGATCCTGGCTGCAGGATGAGGTGCTGACCACTGCCTCACTCCTAATAGTAGTGACTCTTCTCCTCAATCCCCCAGCCTCTGGCTTAGGGCCTGCCACTTCACACAAACAGACCCAAAAAATGATTCAGCCATAGGCCTGCTTCTAAGCACCTTCCCTTCATTCATTCAGTCCCTCAACAAACACATATGTACCTATGAGGTTGCAATGGTCGACGTCAACTATCTTGTGCTCTAGTGAGGGAGACAAATTAATATATAAACCATGAGACTGCAGTGTGGCGCATGCTCCCAGGGATAGCACAGTGCTCCGCAAGCTCAGAGAAGAAGTTCCAACCCCATCTAGCAGCACCCTAGGAGGGCTTCCTGGAGAGGGAGAGGCCTGGCCTGATGAATCTGAAAAGATGAATAGGAATTAGCAGGCAATTTGGGTGGGAGGAAGAGAGGAAATGAATGGTCATCATAGGCAGAGGAAACAGCATCAGCATTAAGTGGGGATAACACCTATCATGGTGTATGTGTGGGAATGACTAACAACCACAGGGCCGAGTGTCAATGGGGACTAGATCATAAAGGATCATAGACACAAGTTAAGGAGCTTTGATTCTATCCTTAATACAACTGGAGTGACTGAAGGGATTTAAACAAAAGAGTGGCACAGTGAGATCTGGGTCTGAGGTTGATGTTTCTGGCTGCAGAGTGGATGATGGGTTGTAGACTGTGGGAGGCAGCAGAAGCTATGGACTGGGTAGAGGGGTGCTGCCTCTCCCCAGGTGGGGTTTTGAGACTGGTATTCAATGTCATTCCCCACCCACAGCTAAGACTTACTTGGATAGTAACACCGGCCCTGTAGAGTCCAGGTCTTCCTTTGTCATTTGTCAGCAAGTCAGAGCCCAGGGTACCCCTTCAACTAAGCTGATCCATTCTCTTGACCCTGGCCCCAGTTCTTCCAGCACCTTCCTGTGCTCCATGGGCCAGTATTGATGAAGTGCCAGCACACTCCAGGGGTAAACAGACAGTGCTACTTCAATAGGTCAATCATCAAACCACTGTCCAACAGGTTGTCAGGGCAGTTGATCTTGAAAGAGAAGCAGGAGAGGAAGGCCATGGGATTTACAGGTAGTGTGTGAATGAGAAGCCTCAGAATATGGCTGGGGCATATTGAAGCTTCATGAGGATGCAGAAGGATGCAGGGGGATGCTGGAGAACACAGGAGAATATGTGAGGGCTCTAGGCTCCTGCAAGAGAGAGGGATGGGTCCTAAAATGGAAGAAAGCTAGGCTATGGTGCCTTACCTGATTCTCAACAGGGCTGGGCCAGACCTGAAGTTGGCACCCTGAAAAAGGATGGGTTTGCCTCTCTGTCTCTTGATATCATTTAACAGAGCTGACCACTCTACCTCACATGTGGGTGGAACATCTGCCATTTACCTGCCTACCTTCTCCCTCAGAGCAGAGGCCCCAACACCACCACCCAGAAGCCCAAGCTTCAGGCGTGGAGGATGTCTTTCCCACTCCATGCCAGGGAGAGCTTAAGAGTAGAGACAGATCATAAGATACCTCAGAATAAACATAACCAAAGAGGTAAAGAATCTATACTCTAGGAACTACAGAACACTCATGAAAGAAACTGAAGAAGACACAACAAGATCAAAAAACATTCTATGCTCATGGATAAGAATAAACATTGTTAAAATGTCTATTCTACCCAGAGCAATCTATAACTTCAATGCCATCCCAATCAAAATTCCACTGACATTTTTCAAAGTGTTGGAACAAACAATTCTAAAATTTGTATGGAATCAGAAAAGACCCCGAATCGCCAAGGAAATGTTGAAAAAGAAAAACAAAGCTGGGGGTATCATGTTGCCCGATTTCAAGCTATATTACAAAGCAGTGATCACCAAGACAGCATGGTACTGGCACAAAAACAGACATATAGACCAATGGAACAGAATAGAGAGCCCAGATATGGACCCTCAACTCTATGGTCAAATAATCTTCAACAAAGCAGGAAAAAATATGCAATGGAAAAAAGTCTCTTCAACAAATGGTGCTGGGAAAATTGGACAGTTATATACAGAAGAATGAAACTTGACCATTCTCTTACACCATACACAAAGATAAACTCAAAATGGATGAAAGACCTCATTGTGAGACAGGAATCCATCAAAATCCTAGAGGAGAACATAGGCAGTAACCTCTTTGACATCGGCCACAGCAACTTCTTTCAAGATACGTCTCCAAAGGCTAGTGAAACAAAAGCAAAAATGAACTTTTGGGACTTCATCAAGATAAAAAGCTTCTGCACAGCAAAGGAAACAGCAAAACAAAGAGGCAACCCACAGAATGGGAGAAAATATTTGCAAATAAAGGGCTGGTATCCAGGATCTATAAAGAACTTCTCAAACTCAACACCCAAAAAACAAATAATCAAGTCAAAAAATGAGCAGAAGACATGAACAGACACTTCTCCAAAGAAGACATACAAATGGCTAACAGACACATGAAAAAATGTTCATTATCATTAGCCATCAGGGAAATTCAAATCAAAACCACATTGAGATACTACCTTACACCAGTTAGAGTGGCAAAAATTGACAAGGCAAGAAACAACAAATGTTGGAGAGGTTGTGGAGAAAGGGGAACCCTCTTACACTCTTGATGGGAATGCAAGTTGGTACAGCCACTTTGGAAAACAGCGTGAAGGTGCCTCAAAATATTTAAAATAGAGCTACCCTATGACCCAGCAATTGTACTACTGGTTATTTACACCAAAGACACAGATGTAGTGAAAAGAAGGGCCATATACACCCCAATGTTCATAGCAGCAATATCCACAATAGCCAAACTGTGGAAAGAGCCTAGATGCCCTTCAACAGAAGAATGGATAAAGAAGATGTGGTCCATATATACAATGGATTATTCCTCAGCCTTCAGAAAGGATGAATACCCAACTTTTACGTCAACATGGATGGGACTGGAGATTATGCTAAGTGAAATAAGTCAAGCAGAGAAAGTCAATTATCATATGGTTTCACTTATTTGTGGAACATAAGGAAGAGCATGGAGGACATTAGGAGAAGGAAGGGAAAAATGAAGGGGGGGAAATCAGAGGGAGAGACGAACTCTGAGAAACAGAGGGTTCTAGAGGGGATGGGGGGTGGGGGGATGGGTTAGCCTGGTGATGGGTATTAAGGAGGGCACGTACTGCATGGAGCACTGGCCGTTATATGCAAACAGTGAATCATGGATCACTACATCAAAAACTAGTGATGTATTATTTATTGTATGGTGACTAACATAACATAATAAAATTAAATTAAAAAAAAAAAAAGAGTAGAGACAGATCAGCCTGGCCTCTGCCCAGAGCAGCACATGGCTTGCTCATAAGTCCAAATGCTCCCTTCCCACCCCTCTGCCTCCCTTCCAGGCCACTGCAAAATTTGTGAGAAATAGTATCTGACATACAAAAGTCGAGAGGTCGGTTCAGACAGCTCTGTTGTCAAAGGATCAGTCAGCGCGAATCCCCCGCTGCAGAACCAGTGCCCACAATCAGGCTTGGGCAAATGATAGAGACTTTCATTAATTCTTTAAACAGCCTTTGAACAGAATTGCAGAAAAGCATTTTCTTCACCAAAAGCCACCATGTCAACTTTCTGGAGACCAAGAGAAGGTGGCACTAAAATCATAAACACATGGGATTAAATCACTGAAGACAACTCCCCAAGTATAAAATATCAACTGTGCCTTGTCATCTCAAGCCTGCCATCAAATGAATAGGGGTCCCTGGGAGGAACACTAGATGGTATATGTCAACTCACTGTTCTGTAGGACAAGGCAGGTCATGCCCCAATCTGAGAAAGAAGCACCTGAAATGGGCCCAGGATACAAGGCTGGGAGATGCAAATACACCTCCTGAAAAACACAGTTTATAGCACTGGCAAAATACATTTCACTTTTGTTGAAAGAAAAATGAAGAAAGAGAAAAGAAAAGTCATCACAGGAAAGATCTGGGGCTGCACTGCCGGCAGGTTCTGGGGGAAAAGACGCCGGACTCAGCCCTTCAGTGCACAAGCCTGACTCCCTCCCTCTTCAGAAGGCAGCCCAGGCTCCGAAATGCAGGTTCCACCAAACTGCAAGCCTCCCCTGACTCCTCCTGGGTGGGTTGGCCCCATACTGGATGCTGAGGCATGGCGGCACCTTCATCCCTGAACTCAGTCTCCCCTCCTCCTCCAGCTCATATTTTGAGGACAAGGTCCAGTGTCACCTCCACCCAAAGCATTCTCTGGTTCTCAGGCCGGATTAGAACATGTGCTGGCAGCATACCCTGCACCTGCCTTATCCCACCACGCACTCCCTTAGATGCAATGAATCACATGTCATTCATATAACACCTGCCCTGACCTCCAGTGTGGCCAAGGCTGGATTATATTGTGATCATTCCCCCCTAGACTGGGAGACCCTTGTGAGCACTTTCTACAGGGCTCTATCCCTGAAACAGAGGACACTGTCAGCACCAGATAAACACTGAGGTGATCAGAAGGAGGACAGTGACACAAAGGCCATTGTTCCCAAACTGCAAGCTGAGGCAGCACGGGGAACCCCAGCAAACTCCCAGAGATGCCACTGGATCTTGAGAGTTTCAAGGGAAATAATGATGACATCTGTCAGACACCATACAACTAGTTCCAGATAGTTCAGTTTCAACATTAGATCGCTGCATTCTTTCCATCATGTCATATCTTCAAGACCCTTGGATTGCAGGGTTGTTATAATAAAAGGCAAGTACAATGTGAGAATCAATGTGGAAGAAGACATGAGCATGGCAGTGTCCAGTGTGATTCCATGATCTGTTCAGTTCCCTATACATACCAAGTTTTATGGCAGAAATACTTATTAAATGTTGAGAATCAATCTATTTATTTATTTATTTTTAAAAATTTCATTTATTTATTTGGGAGAGAGAGAGAGAGCATGAAGTGAGAGGGAGAAGCAGACTCCCCACTGAGCAGAGTACCCGACGTGGGGCTCAATCCAGGACCCCAAGATCATGACCTGAGCCGAAGGCAGACACTTAACCGACTGAGCCACCCAGTTGCCCCAAGAATCAATCTATTTAATAAGCACAACTGTGAGGTATTTTTTTTTTTTGGCCTAGGGATACTGCAAAAAATGTACCAACAGCCAAAGGGTGCGGTGAGCTGAGAAAGCTGGGGAATCTGTGCCCTGAGGTGTGTTAGTGTAGAAAGTGTGAGCAACAGCTCCCAGGCCTGTGCAGGTGGTGGTGTACATACAAGCCTGCAAGGCTCTTCACTCCTGTATCTGCCAAGCACCTGCCAGCTATGCCGGGTACTATGCTCAGCACTGGACCACACAGACGGGCTTCTCAAGGGCAAGGCCCTGCTCCACCACCCGGCCCAATACTGTGTACAACACTGCCTAGGAAGAGTTCCTTGTCAAGCTGTACTGAGAGACACACAGACCTCAGCCATTGTCCTACTCACAGGACAGAACATGAAGCCAGGAAGCAAAGGCCTTCTGGATAGGACTGCAGTTCCCATACAAAGAAACAAACACAAAACGATTCATAGAATTCAAACAAAGACCTTACCAGACATATCAGAAACTTGTCTCTAGGATCAACATGGTGAGTGACTCCAAGAAGACACAGAAAAAAATGAAGACTGACACGGGGACAATACCATTCTCCACCTGTCTTCCTGACTCCTAAATCACCCCCCGGGGATGCCGGGGTCCAGGGCCCCAGTGTAGGCCATGTGTGAGCTGGACATCCTCGGGCAGCTTCAGTGGGCAGAGGGAATGGGCCCAGCCCATATCTTGCCACAGAATGTGCTCCCAGGAAGAAGAGCAGAAAAGGAGGTTCGGGCCCTTTCACCCACAGCACATTCTTCTGCAGAGCACAGGGGCTCATGTTTCCAGGATCGATGGATAAAGAGCAGGTGCCTCACACCACTCAGAGGACAAAAATGATCTCACCCTTTTTCTCATGTCAAGGCCTATCCCGGTCTTTCAGAGACGGTGTGCACTCTGTCAGCTCACTCCCTATTCACTGAGAGCTTGGGCAGACTTCCCAAACCCTCTGTCTCATTACCTCATCAGAAAGGTGGAGATGATAATCCAGCCCACATGTTTACTGGGACTCTGCAATGTTACGGTGTACAGAGTGTTTCTGGAACAAGAAATGCAATTCCCTCCTTCTGTTGCCGTCCTCTGAGCCACAAAATGGAAGGTTTTGTCCTGTATCTTGTACTGCTTTCTCACAGAGTGCCATACACTTCAGGAGGCCTTCTCTAACTGCCCAAGGCAGGCAGGTTTGATCACTCCCTCCTCCAACTGCTGATGATGCTTAGTTGTTGCCTTATTATGTAGATTTTTGCATTCATTTGTTCAACACTTCTTTATTAAAGGTCTCTCCATGCCAAGGACCATAAGCAAGAAGCTCAAGGCTTCCTTCATGGAGTTCCTTACCTTTCCCCTCCACCCCCACTCTTCAAACTAGGAAGGCTACAGGGTGTAAACAAGATGAAGGGGGTGACATGACTGGCAGAGGAGGATTAGGTCACGTCATCACAAAGTACTGTAAAGAGAAAAGGAAGTGGAACCCAAGCAGGACACTCCAATCAGAGACCAGAAGGACCTGAGTCTGTTCTGAGGAAAATGCATTAGAGTCTAGAGGTATCAAGAGCGGAGCTTGGGCTATAGAGCCAGTGTGGGGAGCAGGGGTTGTAGAAAGTATGCACAGACCATCCCCCTTGCGCACTCTCTGCTGAATACCTAAAAGTGGGGCAGGAAGGAGGTCTCTGTCCCCCTCCTCATTCTACTCCTACCCCACCTCATCTTTGATCAGGGAACCAGTGCAATGTCCAATGAGCCAGCTAAAATCACTTAAATAATAATTACTATTATTATTATCATGAAAATGCACTTGTTTTATCCTAGGAGATAATTATTACTAACAAAAGATGCTAGTTAGTTAAACATGCAAGTATCATATGACTCATCCATTCCATTCCTAGGTATTTGCCCAAGAGAAATTAAAGCATATGTTCACTAAAGACTTGTAAATGAATGTTCATAGCAGCTTTATCTGGAAAAAGCTCAGATGTCCATCAGCTGAACGGATAAACTAATTGTGGTTCATCTACACAATGGAATACTATTCAGTAATAAAAAGGAAGGAATGATTAATATGTGCTACAACAGATGAATCTCAAGATAATTATGCTGAGTAAAGAAGCCAGGCAAAAAGAAGAGTACATATTGTATAATTCTATTTACATATATTCCAGAAAATACCAACTAACCTACAGTGACAGAAAGCAGAACAGTGGTTGTCTGTGGGGAGGGAGTATAAAGGGGCATGAGGAAATGTTGCAAGGTGGTAACTCCCATGATCTTGGGATGGTGATGAGTACTGATTATCTTGGCAGTGATGATGGGTTTGTGGGTATATATGCATATCAAAATTTATCAAATTGTACTTAAATATGTGCAGTTTATTGTACATTAATTATACCTGTTAAAAATGATAGTAAAGGATAGAGAAATAGAGGGATATCAATAGGAATATAAACCTATGGATCCCTCTTAGAAAGCAGTTTGGCAAAACATTTCAGGAACCTTAGATGTCCTTATCCTTTGAAACTTTTTCTAGAACTGTATCCCAAGGCATAAAAAGACACAGAATTTTCACCGCAAGATTATTTATAATAAAAAAAATGGAAACCACTAATGTAACTGACAAAATGACTGCTCAAGTAAATTAGGGTATGCTCACACATTGAAATATTATGTAGCCATTAAAGTCAATGCATATAAGGAGTTTTTAATAACCTGGAAAAATACTTATGTGATAATGTTAAGTGAAAAAAGCAAGATATAAATTGTATATATGGTATGAACTAAATTATGTAAAAATATGCATAGAAAAATCTCTGAAATATTTTTAGGATTATCTCTGAGTGATGGGGAATATGGGTAATTTTAATTTTTTAAACTTGTTACTTTTTATGTATTTCCTTAAGTTTCTACAATGAGAATGTATTTTTTAATTATAAAATAAATAAAATAAACAATATTCAAGAAAACCCTCTAGTCTTTCTTGTTCCTTGAAAAAGCAAACCCTGCAGTAAGGACAAGAACCAGATTGCATTTCTCTAATCCTTGCATCTGTGAAAATGTAGAAATGTCTTCACTGCAAGTTGCCACTCTATAATTCGAATCCATGTTCCTTTCTCTACTTTTAGACCACCTAGAGAACCAACTGGTGTGCACCATATGTTGTCACCTAATTTTATTCTACAATTTGTTGAAACTCCATTTGAATCCATATTTTGAGTGTGAGCCCCTTAAGAGGCAGAGGTGGGATCTTCCCCTTCATTTACACTTCCCCAGTCACCCCACCCCACCTTGCCGTAATATCTAGGAAAGAGGTAAGGATGTGTGCGCATGCATGCACACATACACACACACATACAATGGTGACACAAATTAATAATAATGCTATATTAAGTTCTGATACACAGCTTTTCAGAGTCATCTATTTCATTCAAAACCCCAATAAAACAAGAGCACTAGGAAGTGGGTGGTAGGGTTGATAGCACTTTGGCTCCATGCATAAAGAGGAAGATGAGGTAAAAGCGCTAACTGGCTGAGGCTAATTTCAGAAGTCTTTCCCTGACTTTCCTGTATGAACAACAGACAGAAGTACTGGGACTCCACAGTCACTCACTAGCCTGTGAGCTTCAGCTATGTCCTGCTCATCTCTGTTTCTCCAGGCCCAACCCAAGGAGGCATTTGGTAAATTGTTATTTCTAGAAGAAAGGGTTAGCAAAATTAGGCAGAGGAACAGCTTGCATTTGAATCTGTTTTCTCTAACATAACACATATCCAAGAGAAGCTTCAGTTTTTCATGACCTATTTAATAATTTCCCAAAGATGTGGCCCTCTAAACTATCATTTGTTTCATAAGAGTCTTTGCAGCAGCCCAAAATGACTGACACATTGAGGAGACCTGTCCCTTTATCTCAAAGAGTTCTAGCCCCATTCCCAGCCCCTAGGTGCAAAGTTGAATCATCCTCTGGCTTCTTTCATGGTCATCAATGCACAGCCCACCAAGCAAATATATGGTTGCATACTTAAAACAGTTAAAGTGATGAAGGGCACAGAAGAAAAAAAAAAAGAAGAAGAAAAACATCAAGAGAGTCAGCCCCTTAGTGACTCAAGCCCAGTGTGAGGCCACATCCTCCAGAGTCAAGGCCAAGAAGACTCTATCTCTGGTATTCTCCTAAGCATTGGGACACTCCCAAAGCTTCTCAGTTAGAGGCTGATATGCTCAGGTCTTGGGAAGGATGCCTAGGAAGGAAAGAGACTGAAAAGGCAGCAAGGAGGCATCTCAACAGGGGTCTAGATAAGGCTGAGCCAGAGAAGATGGAATAAAAGAATGGCAACAGTGCAGGGGTATGTGGAGCAGGCGCATACCAGCTCACAAGAACTGACTGTACACATCCCTTCCCAAGCCCGTGTTCAGTGATAGCACACTGGTAGCTTGAAATCACAGCCATGATGGGAATATCTACACTAAAAAAATAAACAAACAAAAACAACAAAAAAAAGGCAAGTGCCATGAATCCAAGGGCTTTTCCCCCACTGCAGAGAGCTGATTGTTGTTTATACACACCATTGGGTATACAGTTTGGAAACCAGTTGGATTTGGGAGGTAGAGAGAAAAGTCCCAGATGACCTTCTGATGTTTCTAGTCTGGATCTCAGGATGGATGAGGCTCCATTTCTTGAGACAGTGAATACAGCAGAATGAGCTGGTATAGGGTCGGGGATGGAGAAGGGGAGTTCAGCCAAGGACATCTTGAATTTGGTAGATATATAAGACAACCCAAGGATAGCAGAATTTTGTGTCTAAAGCTTGGGATACAGCCCCATCCTGCAGAAAGCTTGTATTTAAAGCTGTGGGTGTGAGCAGGTGGAGTGAAAAAGAAGGGCAGAGGAATCCTGGGAATCTGCAGAACCCAACATTCAAGGGTATTACTGAAGAGGTGTCTGGGAAAAGAAGACTGAGGAAATTCAAGAAGCAAAGGGAAAGAAGAGGTGGATGCCCCAGGAAACAGGGAAAAGGGAGATTCAACAAAAGGGGATAGCTACATTGTCAAGTGCTACAGACCTCAGAGTCTTCTGAGATTGGCATCAAAGGGACCGTTGGTAACCTTAACTTGACCAGATTATGAGGATCTGAGGAAGAGAAGTAATGGCTCCTCAGTATTTGATCTTATGATGATGTATCTCTGTGTTAATCAAGATCTAACAAGGAAAACAGTAACTGCTCTAGGTACTTCAAGGAGAGGAAGTTTAATGCAAAGAATCACTTATCCAAGGGATATTGTATAGGGAAGCTAAACAGCAAACGGCAAGACAAGAAGCCAGTACCATCCAGGGGTGGAGAGACAAATGAAAGGTGAAGGATCACCAGAGCCCAAGAGGTGGGGCCACATGTCAGAACCTGAAACCCTGCCACGTCTTCCCCGCAGGAGGGGAATTAGCAAGGACAGATGTGTGGCAGCAATGAGAACACCCCAGGCAGAGAAAGAGACGGAGAAATACTTTGGCTTCTCCCTTTTCCACCCTCCCCAGTATTCCACCAGTGCCTCCCACTGGTTGTACCTAGCCAGAAGCAATTGGCAAGGCAGCTGGAGAACGTAGTTCCCTGCCACACAGAGTGGAGCAACAGAAGAGCAGGAAGAGATCAGACAGCAAACAGGCCAATGAATGACACTACCATTTATCACATTTCATGACACTTAGGACATTGATTATAAGACTCAACCTGAATTTAGAGATGTTAACATTTGAAAAAAATATGATCCTAGAATTAACGAATATGGTATACCTATGGAGACATGATGCACAATACTTCACAGAGTACCTCTTTTCCTAGACACGCTGGGCTTCCTTTGCATGAGACTGTTGTCCAGTCTTGACTCTACAGAGACATACACCAACCCCTTGGAAGGAGCACAGGCTACCAAGTGTGTTTCTGTGTAGGTTCCTAATGCATCTCCGTTCCCCAGTGCTTATTCCCTCAGCCTACCAAGTACAGCATGGCCAGCTGTGTCTTCCAGGTTCATCATGCCTCCCTGGGCAAAAATCAAATTTATTATTTTATTCCTTGTGCCCCATCACATGCTATGATGGATTTCAGTCTTTTGTATAGAAATGCAGGCTGTGCCAAAGGAAAAAAGTAATTATGGAGGCAGAGGAAGGAGAAATATGAACAGCAGAAAGATAAAGCTCAGAAGAAATGAGCACACATCATTTACTCCCACACCTCTTGGACTCATGCTAGAGGCGGGGCACCTACACCATGTGACCATTAAGCCCTTCCAAGAGTGGGCCAGCTATATTCTTGGTCTTCATTGGCAGTACTGTACCCCCAAGATCCTAGGAGACATGACTCTGGAGTGAGGGTGCTGGTGGCCATACTCCGTCCCAGGACAACAATGTATTCAATCAGGGTGGAACAGTATTTTCTCTGGCCAGCCTTCTGAGTGAGAGTTGGCCCCAGGCTCCCTTTGGGAAGGAGGGCAAGCAGCCGTGGTGCCCTGGCTGAGCCCTGTCTCTGTATGGCCTTGGCTGCATCCGCAGTGTGGATCAACATCAAACATGGGGTCCCCCGCTGACAGGTAGATAGCGACTTCTCACAGGCAATAACTCAGCAGGAAAAAAGAATCAGAAAAACAAGGGAAAGTGCTTGCCTTTGATGAGCCTGACACATGGGCTCCTGTGGTATTTCTGAGACCATGAATGCCTGAGAACATTTCCTGTGCTGGCCCAGCCCCCTTAGCTCAGGGCTGCAGGGCCCAACATTAGAGAGGGATGCCTGTTCTTCCCATGCCTCAGATGGAAGCCCATGGCAAACAGGCTGGTCTCAGCATGTATCCAACATGGCACATGCTCTCTCCTGACCTTGGGACTTTCGCTGACATTATATCCCTTCTCCAGAGTCTACAAGGCATCTGATTGAATCAACATCCATTCATTCCTTTGTTCACTTACCCAATCAACAGTTAGTTATAAGGCTGGGAAACAGGGATGAATTCAGGCATAAGCTCTACTTCTTTACAGACCTCACTATCTGGTAGGTAAACTCAGCTTTTCACCAAATTAAAAATAAAAAGGATTGCATGAACTCTATTTGAGGTATGTACAGGCTAGAATCATGACACAACTGTGGGAGGAGAAAGGTAAAACTTCATAGAAAAAGTCCCAGATGAGGAGACTTGGTCTCTCTCCACCAGCGGAGATCTGGGATGAGGTTGCCGGTAGGGAGAAGAGGCAGTCCCACAGGGAGAGGAAGTGGTGCTGCCTAGAGGGTGAAACAGCTCTTAAGTGTCAGGTGTGGCTGGCAGGCCACCCTCCCCCACCTCCTGCTCAGGGCAGGCATCCCCTTCCCTCTCTCCACCAGCCCCGACTCTCCAGCCTCACTCAAGGCTCCTGTTGCCCTTCTGTCCAGAATCACCATTTAATATTTTAATCTGTCAGCTAGTTAGTTTCCCCACTAAAACTTACACCTTCTTGAGGGCAGAGGATCGTCTTTTGGATCATTCCCGAAGCCTCCTATGCTCCAGGCAGCCTGCCAAACCCAGGAAGAGAAGGTGGGAATTAGGGGTCAGGGCACGTAGCAGCCCCAGCCTTGGTGAAGTTAAATTCAGGGAGAGCAACAGTATAGTCTGAGTAGTTCCTCAGGCAAAAGGACACTTAACCAGCAAATATAAATTATGTGGTCTTTCTTTTTAATTAAGATTTTTAGCTTTTTGGGGAATGCTATTACTGTGAATGGCAATCAGCATTGTGCTCAGGATTTTGTCATGTAAATTCCACATTGATCCAGCAGCTTTAACCTGTCAGAGCCATTCACGATATTCTTTGGAGGATTTTCTTTCTGTTTGCTTCATGGTTATTGCTTTTAACCTGAAAACGGGGGAAAAAAAAAAGAGCCCATTCCAAATGGGACATCCCTTTAGTAGACCTTCTGTGTTTCAATTTCAAAACCCATACTTCAACAATAAACTAGAACGAAATTTCCTTTGGAGACTAGGATATAAGCAACAATGCCTTCCCTGCTCTCAACCCACCGGAGCCCAGCTCGTATGGCTAACAAGACAATCATTTTGCTGGGGCCCTGAAAGGGATGGTGGCCTCTTTGCCAAGCCCAGGTGTTATTTTCTGAGGGTCTCCCATGTGCACAGGAGGGGAATATAAGAGGAAAAGACACACTGTTGCCCTCAATGGGTATAGAATGGGGTCAGGGAAAATGATTAATGCACAATAAATAGAGAATAAAATATAAAAATGCATCACCAAGAGGAGACTGCATACCACAGTGATATTAAGGGCATAGGCTCTGAAGTCAGACAGATCCGGCTTCAAGTCCCAATGCCAGTACTTATGGACTTACTAAAGCTTACCCGGAGACTCAGCTTCTTCCTATAAAATGGGGAAGTTACGGGACTCACCTCACATAGCTCCTGTGAGGATGATGTGAGCTGATGTGTGTAAAGTCTCTAGGACAGGGATAACCATTCTCAAAGTCTTACCACCGTCCCCACACTTCCCTTTGGCCTCCAGTCCAACCTCCTACAGGGACCCGTCTGTCCTTCAGAGTTCTCACCATGCATGCTGCCCCCCACGTAGGGTGTGCCCAGGCCTGCTGCAAAGGAAATAAACGTCCTCCATCCTTTCTCTTGTGGGCCGTGGGAGAGTCATGACCAGTCTGGCTAAGGCCAAGGTCAGAGACAAACAGAACCAAGATAGAATCATTTAGAAAGAGTCACACCTGAGGTGAGAAGGGCCTGTTTTTAGATGACTCAGGAGAGGGACCAAGGCTAGATCCACGAGAGCCTTGCAGCTTCCACTTTGTGCACTGGACCCCTGAGCTACCACGTGAGAGGTAGGACTACCCCTTCTCGTGCAGGGAGGAGGCCACGTGCAGACTCTGATCAGTAGCCCCAACTCAGCTCAGGCCTTGAGTCGGCCCAGCTCAGACACCCAATGTGTGAATAAAGAAACCTCCAGGTGATCCCAACCAATTCCTAGTCATTTAAGGCTGCAGACACCATGGAACAGAAGCAAGCTAGCCTCCTTCCCTCCCTCCCCTTTATCTAAATTCCCGAGCCATGGGATCTATGAGCGTAATAAAATGGTTGCTTTCCATCAGTAAGCTGTGGGGTAGTTTGCTGGGTAGCATTAGATAACTAGAACACCAGACTCTTGTATGCCAGGTGTTTTATGTCCTTGCACTCACTTTATCTTTATAACAGCATCTTGAAATAGGACTTAATATACCCATCTTAGAGAGGAGAAATCTGACACTCCAGAGAAGTGAAGCAACCTTTCCAAGATCACATAGCTTCTAAGTGGTATAATCAGGACCAATACACCAAGTCAGGATCCATATACTGTTTATACACCGCACATCAGTCAGCCACCCAGAATTAAGAGAACTTTTTAAATAAATTAGAGGTTGAATTCAGCACCTGAAATGGCCTATTTACATATATTTTATATGCTGATAACACTCACCTCTGAAATAAAGTCATCTGGCTGTCAAAAACATAAAAGATACTAAATCCCATCCACGTGAGCTGGGCCATGTGACTGAGGCTCAGCTGAGAAACTAATTCACATCAGACTGTTCCGCTGACAGTGGTCCAGTGCAGTAAGTCTCTCAGAGAAAGGGCAGAATCCATAGCAGTCAGATTCTGTAGCACCTTAACTGAAGTAACAGAATGACCACGGTAACTCAGACCAGTGGGCAAGCGGGGGTGGGCGCAGGGGAGAGATCTTTCGTTCCACGGGCTATTCTACATTGGCGAAGGAAGCGCCTCAGACAGAGGTAAAACTGCTTTGCAAATTCACTTATAGGTGTTCTGGGAGAATGCTGAAAATAGACACTCGAGAAATCTGGCTGCGATCAGAGGCCAGATGTTCCCCCAGACGCGTGAATGATTGTGGGCTGCGGGCACTCAGTCTGATTCAACTCATGTTACCTCAGGAGGTACCTGAGCCCTGATCTTGGGGAAGAAGCTGGGGCCACCCTGCCCTCCAGGAGCCTTGAGAGTCCTGGGAGCAGCATACCAGCTGCCAGCCCTGGCTGCAGGGTCCTGCCAGGGCGTCTGCTGCAGGGAGGCCTTCTACCCCAGTGCGCGTGAAGGAATGCCTAAGTGCCGCACACGAGCACTCCATGTGCAGTGAAGGGAGACGCCAGCTGGGGCGAAGCAGAGTCCTCCAAATATCCCTCTGAGACCTCAGAGCTGCCAAGCAAGCCTGACCGGATGTGCCAAGGAACCCCAGGGCCCAGATCCTGAAGTATAAGACTTACCCTGGGAGAGGGTATGGAGAAAGAGCCCGGAGAGAGCACAGCACGCACTCCCTATAAAATTCCTTCTCTTGTTCACTCCCTCTATCAGTTTGAGGTCCCTCAGAAGCAGGCCCTGCTTGAGGCAAGGATTGCGGGGCAGGTGGTGTATCTGGGACGTGATGTCAGGAAAGACTCAGGAACAAAGGGTGGAAGCAAGTCGCCACTGGGGGTGCGTGGAGCCCAGGCCTCGGGGGACCTCGGGGGGACTGTGTGCCAGGCTGCAGATGTTCTCTCACCAGAGAGACAAGGGTGCTGGGGTACTGACCCGCCAACTCCTGTCAGTCATTGGTGGAGGACCATTCCTGGGGTTGTTAATTCCCTGGTCTTCTGACCTGGCACACATACAGGCAGAGACAGTTCTCATGGCCAGAGAGAGCCACAGGCAAAGGGCCACTGGTGCTGGAAGTAGGGACTGAATGCATGAAAATGGCAGGAGCAGAGGGAATGTGGGCAGGGCACTGCTGGTGTCAGTTACAGTCACCATCCATGGCCACCTAAATCCCCTCCCCGCCCCATGACTACTGTCCAGTCTCCATCCAACCTGCATGGCATTGAGTCCGATGACAATGCATGCTGAAGAGGGGGTCAAGACCTACTATAAGCTCCAGCCTGTAGTACACAGGCCCTCTGGGGAGGAAGCCCCTGATTCTAAGCCACTGGTAGCAGGTTCCACCTAACTCAGTAGCTCTTCTATTCCTCTAGCCCTGCTGAATGGGATGGATGGGGAAAAGAGCTGGCCCTTCCTCATCCCAGGCTGGCTATGGGTAGACTGGGGCGCCATCGCAGACCTGGTTTTGTGACCACCTTCTGGCGTAGGGAGGTCTGCTTCTGAGCCTCCTGGCAAAAACAAAACAAAACAAAACCAGTACTCCACAAAACCACTGCACCCTAGGACTGCCTAAGTGTAACCCCTGACCATAACTGCTGCCAAAGACCACCATACCTGGAACTGGATATAATCCGCGTAGGGCATTTTTTTTTCCCTTGGAGAGTGAGAGGATGCTGAAATGGGAAATGAACAAGTAGGGAAGATCTGGATCGATCTTGAAATGCCAGAGAGATAACAGAACACCATGCCCTAGACGCCTGTTCTACTCCCCAAGCTTTCTGTGAGAAATACTTTTGTCTGGCTGTCAGAGGTATATTTCACACAACCTCAGGCTTTTACTGCCATGATTTTACCTTTCCCAAGTTCAATCATTTCAGGGAAATCCGTATGTAAATTCCCCATGAAGTTAGAGAAGATTCCACTTTCAAAAAAAATCCCCAAGGAACCAGTGTGTGTGTGTCGGGGGGGGGCAGGATGGGCGGCAGAAGGGGGGGGCTACCAAAGCCATCTCAGAGAAGGAAGCATTTTAGTAAGTTAAGTTGGAAGAGTGGGCGTGAGAATTCTCCCTCCCACCCAGGCTCTTCTCTTTATTCCACACAAGCTGGGTCTGTGCGGGAGCTCGCAGGGAAGCTGCTTTTAAATTCACAGCTTATAGTCCATTATAATTGAAAATATGGTGACGCATAAGAGATGATGTTGATTTTAGAATCAGAACGTCAACCAGGTCTTCTCATTTCAGAAATACATACATCCCTTAGTGCCCTGAAGTTACTGTTGGGCTGAAATTTTTATAAACTCCACTCCAAGTCAAATATTACACAACTACCAAATGTCACCGAACTACTTATTAAGGGGATATACCATTTCCCATTAAATCAAAATATTAAAATGCGTTTTCATCTCAAAGTTACTGACGCTCTCTTTGGCAATGCAGCCTCTCTCTTTGTGACACCTCAAGCTTACATGAAGGGAGGGAGAAGAACAAGACACCTAGGGATTAAAAACAAAACACAGTAAAATCCCTCATCCTCTACATTATCAATGAGAACACTAAGGAAGAATTTTCCATCTAAGAGACCAGTGTTTTAACTCTGAAATATTAGTACTGACCATAATAAGTACTCTATCCTGTTTTTTGGAGTTTAATCCATTGGCTTCTAAACATAAAATGATGTGATTTTTGGCCCCTACCATGCTATGTCAACGTCCTCTTTCCCACTGGGTGGAAATTGGCTCAAAGATACTCCAGCCCAATTCCATAGCTTTTCATTCCCTTTCAATTACTAAGGCTCAGTCCAGGTCATTTTTAACATCAATCTCCTATCTGATCCAAAGATCTATTCTCTCTGGCCCCCTACAAAGGCAAGGCATCTCCAAGTCTCTGATGGAGGGGCCAAGTGTAGTCTGCCCCCTCCCCTCCAACTTGCTCTTGGTGTTTATGGAGTAGAGAAGCAGGAGAGGGGAAAGACCAGGGGATATCTCTATACTTAACTAGGCAAAGTAGCAGTCCTCTCTTTCCTCTGGTCTAAATAATGTTCCAGCACATGGTTTATGGGCTTTAAGAGGTCTTCCAACATGCTTCACTGGAAACTCTTATTCTTGAGAAGATCTTCTTGTGAAATGTGACAACTTCTTTCAGTTGTCCAGGTGGCATTTTCCTTTTTTCCCCAAAAGGCACCCAGAAAGACTATAGTTCCAGAAATTATCTACCCCATAAGGCAATTTCAGCCTGCAAGCACATATGGGATCCATCTTTGGTATCTCCTAGAACTGGAAATTTGTTTTGTTTTGTTTTGCTTTAACATTTTATTGATTTATTTGAGAGAGAGAGAGAGAACGAGCAGGGAGGAGGGGCAGAGGGAGAGGGAGAAGCAGACCCACAGCTGAGCAGGGAGCCCGATGTGGGGCTCAATCTCAGGACCCCGGGATCATGACCTGAGCCGAAGGCAGACGCTTAACCAACTGAGCCACCTCGGGGCCCAGACCTGGGAATATGTAAGTGAGTGACTTGTGTTGCAAGTGTCCAGGCATCTCTTGGGTTGAAAGTCCCCCAACACATCATGTAGAGCTCCACAGTCTCTTCCTTATGCCAGTGGCACTGGAGTGGGTCAGCTAAATATTCTTTGTGTAGCTTTAATAAACCCCGAGCTTTCCAGGAATACAGCCGTCCTATAAATTGAGGCCAGAGTATACTTTGTCTTGTTCAGGACTTCACCAGAAATATCTCACCATTTCTAAACATTACATCACCTCAATACTGCCCATGACATTTGAATTGCCAGTACAACACACCTGGATCCATGTGCATTTCTAGCTGTGGGATTCACAGCAAGCATCTAATTCACTACTTCCTCCAGCAGAGTTGGGCCCGGGGCATCACGTATTATTATACATTTTCCTTTGATTTCCTTTATATTTTAGTTAAGACATTACACTGATTTGTTAAATTATGTATACAAGCAGGTAATAGTATCAGTTAAGTTCCATTTCAGGATAATAATGGGGGCATTACAAAATATTTTTTTATAAAAAGGGGTCACAGATTCTCACACGGATGAAAACCAGTGGTCTAGATTCATAATCCTTTCACTGTATTTCCCTATTATGGATCCTCAGACTTTAGTAAAACCCTGTTGGGTCCAAGCTCTAGCCTTGATGTGGGAATAAAAGGAAATGTTCCCACTTGAGCCAGAGTTCCAGGAAGAGGGTATCTCTCTCCACTCTGGGTCCCTACCCCAGCCCATGTAGGGAGTGGCAGCATTAATCACAGAAAAAAACCTCTGCCCGTAGAAGGGAGATGCCAGGGTCAGAATCAGAGCTGTTAGCCACCTGCCCCACCCCCCACCAAGGAGCTTTTCTTCCCAATGCCAGCCTCAGAAGTTCTGGGGGTTTGGGTCTGGATGGGGAAGGTGGGTGGGGTTTCCCTGTGCACAGTGCCAAAGCTTTAATGCTCGGTACAAACCAGTATATCCTTAGATCCAGAAGTAAATGTTCTGACTTTGGAGAGACTCCCATTTGCTCATTTTTTGTGGACTACATGCCCAGCCTAGAAATCTCAGCACATCCAGATGTCTACCCCTCTTCCTGCTTGCCTGCTTCCCTAGCCGTGGTGGGAGAACTCCGTGGGCCTCATCCTGTGGGGCGGTCCCGTTTTAACTGATGACAAAGCTTTTCCTACTTAAAACTTCATCCTTGACTCTACAGACCCAGGTATCTGATACCATATCAAAGTGCCTTTAATGACCTGTTTGGAAAAGAAAGCATGATTTACATACACAGGACTTCTACGATCTAGGGTTTAAGAGAATGCTGACGGGAACGCACAGGATCCACAGAGTGACACAGAAGAGTGTGGTGGGGAGAGTGTTAGACCTGCAGCAGCCAAACAAAATTCTCATCAGTGCAGTGACAGAAGATGTTCTCCCAAATGTGCACCGTTCAATGCTATAGATTAAAGACGGAGCTTATGACTAAGCTATTTCACTGACAGGAAAGTTAATTCACATTACTTATCCCAGAAGAAGATACACTCTGGCAATGGCCCCCAGCATCATCAGTCCCAGAGGTGCTGATGAGCAGCCACCTAACCTGTCTCACACCTAGCAGGTCACCCACCTCCAGCCCGGCTCCATCTCCCCTCTTAACCAATACATTTCTATCTAACTTTGTAAATAACCAAATGTGTTTCTTCTCTCATTCACATCCCCAAATCTTATTCACTGGCCCATCCTCAGTGTCTAGATGATCAAGAGGAGGGGGTTAAAGGCAGGGCAGCAGCCAGCCCAAGGGAAGGTGACCCTCTGGATGCCTGAGTGGGTACTAAGGTCTCGTCACCCACAATTACTTGGCGATGCCCTGTTCGCCGCCAAACCCAGGGCCACTGGGGAACATTTTATGCAATAAGGCAGAAGTTTCCTTAGAGCATTTGGCCTGAGCATCAGGCAGAAGCATCTCTGGCTTCAGGGATAGAGGGACATGCTAAGTGTTTCCTGGCAGCCGAGAGAGTGAGCCTGAATACCTACCCATGTTCTCAAGCTACCTAAGTCCAGGATAAACTGTACTGCTGCAGAGGAAATCATAAATAATGCATCCGAAGGCCAGGACTTCAATATCTTTGAAGGGTTTCATTTTTCCTCCCTTCCAACTTTGATATATGCACTTACTTAACAAGGGTCTGGGGAGGGTTAATTGAATTAATATATGTAAAGTGCTTTGAGTTTGAAGAGAATACGCAATATAAATGGAAGTGTCACTAAAAAGGTTAATCTAATTTACATCTAACACTTTCAGTTCATGGTGTTAATGAACTATATCCTTTTAGAGAGTGATTAATTTATAGAAATGTGATTATTTTTCCTAATGCTATATACGGGTCAGCTTCTCTTATTACTATAACTTTATAGGAGAATTCAGCATTTTATAAATTAAAACAATAAATCAAACACCCCTGTAATGGCTATATTTCATTAATTACAAGGAGACATGCATTAGATTAACATTTATCTGTTTTAATTAATTTGCTGCAATGCAGTTATCCATGCAAATTGGAAAATGACACATCAACTTGACATAATATTAACAGTTTTGACTGGTTCTTCCCTGAAAATTTATGGACCTGCAGCTGCTGCATTCGTGGGTAACCATGGTGACCACCAGCTGTGTGACATGGGCGGGCTGTACATCAAAGAGCCGGGAAGGGACTTCTCCTGAAAATATACTTAACTAAATAGATAAATAGGTAAGGCCTAAGAAAAAGACAAAGACGCAGGATTTTGTTTGGGGGAGTTGAGTCCCGAAGTCTCAAACAAATTTCTTAAATCTGATCACCTTCTTTTCGTAGGCCCTTTATCCCTTCAAAAGGCATTCAGAGCCCCTTCCAGGTGGATCCGCAGAACATCCGTGGGTCGAGGAGGGAGGTGGCGCAAAGCCAACCCCAGAGAGGTGAACAGTTTGCCCCCCGGCTCCACACTGATCAGCGGGTCCAGGTCACAAGTCCGTACTGACTGTTGTCAGACTGGCTTGAAGACTGCAGACTTGTTTAACCACATACTACAACAGACACTGTGGACATGCAAAGTGATAGAAGTCACAAAATGGGAGAAGAAACAGGAGTAACAGGGAGATGGAAGGGGTTCGACCTTCCATGTGGGGTCTCTCTTCTGTAGCTGCAGCTCATGGTTCCAAACCTACCATGGGCAAAGTTAACCCAAAGGAACGAATCACTAATGGTTAGACAGGAAACAGAGGGTAGAACAGGTTTGGAGTGTGGGAGATTCTTCTCCCTGCCTCTGGAGTTAGAAAATCACTTACTCCGGTCCTCTAGGCCCACACGCAAGGGCAGCTGAAGCCCACACAATCCTAGAATTTCAGCTCATTTTGCTCTGCCAGCATTTCTTGGCACACATCTCTTTGCTATAAGCTGCCCCAGCTTCTTCCCTCCAGACCCTGTCTGGGAGGGAGTTAAAATCGGGACTTAAGAGCCAAGAGCTAAAAGACAAGCCATCGCTTGAAATGCACAGAAACTCTGGGGAATGAAAGGAAGTACTGAGTTTGCAGTTCATGGGATTTTAAGACCCACCCTTCCTTCTTTCCTTCTTTCCTTCCTTCCTACACCCCTCCCTCCTTCCCTCCTTCCTCCCTTCTCTCTTTCCTCCCTTCTTCCCTCCTTCACTCCTTCCTTCCCTCCCTCCCTCTTTCTGTCCTTCCCTGCTTCCTTCCCTGCTTCCTTCACTCCTTCCTTCCCTTCCCCTATCCATCTATCCTTCCTTCCTTCCCTCCCTTCCCCTATCCTTCCTTCCTTCTTTCCTTCCTCCCTCCCTCCCTCCCAATTAACAGCATTCACTTTGTAAAAGTTGAAAACACGGCACTCTACAGATGAGTCAGGAGAACAACAGCCACACCAAAATGTGTGAGGCATCCAGTCCAGCAGATGCCACTGGAATTCTCACTGAGAAAGGCTATAAACGCCACTCTTGTTGCTTCTAAAAATGTGTGAGGGCATCCAGTCCGGGGTTCTTCCCCCTGGAGGGGCTCACAGTCTGCCTGGGGAGGCAGGAAGGCAACAGGCACTTGGAGGGGGGAAATTAGAAATGGTAAAATATAGAGGAACAAGGCCCCCACCCGGAAGCAGCCTTGCAACCATGTAAAGAAACAAAGTGTTCCTTGGGGAACTCTTAGTAGCCAATGGGAGTGCTTCTCAGCTTTGGCTGAGCATCAGAAATACCCGAGAACTTCGAGAGCTCTGGGGCACCTGGGTGGCTCAGTTGGTTAAGAGTCTGCCGTCCACTCAGGTCATGATCCGGGGGTCCTGGGATCTGAGCGCAGCATGGGGTCCCTGCTCAGTGAGGAGTCTGCTTCTCTCCCTCTGCCTGCCTACCCCCCCGCTCTCATTTTCTCTCTTAAATAAATAAATAAACAAACAAACAAAATATAAGAAAAGAAAAGAAAGACAAGATGTGAGAGCTTTAAAGGAAGTCCCAGGTCCTAGCCTAGAGCAACTGCCGCAGAGTCTCTGGGGGTGGGTTCCAGGCATCACTTCTGTTTGACAATGGTCTCAGCTGGTTCTGCTGTGCGCTCAGGGTTGAGAATCACTGACATGGTGGAGGAGAGGACAGACTCTGAAACTAGACTTGGTGGATTTAAATCCCAGCTCTACTGTTTTACTGGTTGGGTGAACTGGGTAAGTAGTTTAACCTTCCCGGCCTTGGTTTTTCTCACCTTTAAAATGGGGATGATAAGAGCACACACCTGGTTGAGTGGCTGGAAGGTTATGAGTATTAATACCTATAAAGCACAGTTCGAGGCACAGAGCAGTGCCTCGAACATAGTCAGCTCTTGGTAGATGATCATATTTGCTGTCTGGAAGTTGCTGGAAAGTTCTTTGAGAAGAGAGGCGGCCTGACGAGAAGTGAGGGGCAAACCATCAACTTTTATGAATGGCTGCAGAGTTTGGAACGATCTTGAGAGAAACTATCATCAGGGGTGAGGCTCCCTGTTCTCAGAAGGCCCCCATGCATCCCCGCTTCAGAGGAGGCTTAGGTTGTAAGGGTGCAGGCAGAAGTCCCCGGCGGCCATTCCCTGTCCTAGCCGGTGTTCTAGGACTATCTGAGCTGCTAGAAGGCATTATGGTAGGGATGGGCGAGGCAGAAGGTGGGAGAAGGGCTGGTTTCCTCCAGGACAAGAACTGGTTTCCTACTCTCTCTCTTTTCCCCCACAGCACCCCTTCCCACTCCAGGGCACTCACTACAAAATGTGATATAGGAATTGGATTTCCAGTCCTGGAGTCCCAGTGGTAGCAAAGACTCTGCTGCCTGTGTAAGTAGAGAGCCGGGGGCATAGAGGGGCCATGCTGTTCAGACAGTGGGCATCACAAGGGGTGGCTTGACAGAAACTTGAAGTCATTCCAAGAGTGTGAAGCTATTCTCAAAACCCTGGGGCCCTGCCAGTCCCTAGCATGGATGGTGAAGGATGGATTCATGATGACTGGGATGGAATTTTTGGAGGCCTGGTGGGACTGGAGTTGGTGCTACCCATCCTGACAGCGGTGTGAGGGAGGAGTGAGGAGGAGGTCAAAACCAAAATGTAGCACTTTCGTTGTAGGCCCTGCTGAATAAGGCAGCAGCAAGGGGCATGGAGAGACAGGGGAAGGTTCTAGATATCTATGGGTAGAATCAACTGCATATGATAAAGGACAGGGTGTGATGGGGGAGAGAGACGCACGCTGGAGGAGTCCTGGGGCTCCGACTTAGGTGAGTGCACAGGAGGACGCTTCACCCAAAAGAAGGCCACAGTCAGAATAATAGGTTTCTGGAGGGAGAGAAGCGGTTGGGCATACATGGGGCTGGTGGTACCCCAGAGCATCCTAGAGGAGCAGACATTAAGCAAGCCTCAAGATGAGCTAGAAAAATTGGTCAGGGCCAGAGAGGACCCCAGGAGAACTGATGTAAGCAGAGGGCACTGAGCTGGGGACAGGCAAGGTCCTGAGGATCTATAAGGATAAGCGCTTGTTCCAAGGATTAGAAAACCACTAAGAAGAGGCAGAAGTGGGCTTTGGGTGACATCGTCCAAGACATCACCTGGCTCTCTGGTGCTGGATTACAACCACCTACAAGCAGTAGGACCCCTTGGTCTGATTTCTGGCTCTGTTGCTGCAGGCCCTATGGGGTTCCTTTACCAACCTATAAAACGGGTATTTGTGAAAAGAGCAATTGACATATATAATCATGCCATGACATAAGAAAAGGCAGCCTTATGAGTAGTCAGGTACCTGCTACTCTGTCCATACAATCTCCTCCCACCCTTGCCACACTCACTTTTCAGCATCCCCTCCTCACTGTCCCCAGCATCCAGCCTTCGAGTATATCTAACATACTTGAAAGTGTTCATGGTAGCCTTTATTCACCCTGCCTGCTTAACAAAGGATTCAGAAGGGAACCATCCTTGACCCAAATGAAAGACCAGCTAGGGAGCCCTTTCTGGTGCAGGAGACCCCTGCAAGCACATCTCAGACCACGAAATGCAGACAGCTGTCTTCTCTGCGTGAGGCCAGGCATGACAGGAAGTGAGGAAGGCTTCAAGCCGCCTGGACCAGAAGACAGAAGCCATGTTTACTCCTCCTGGCGAAGTGAACCAGAGAATGAGGCTTGCAGAGAAACTGACTCTTTCAGCAGTTTTGTAGTGAAACCCAAATGTTCTCAGACAGCGAGGCTCAGACAGAGTAAGAGCCTCTCTGACCTTACTCAGACCCGTCCCAGAGCAGACATCACATCCCTCTGGTAGGGAAGCCCAGGTGATGTGAAATCCATGTCTACCACACTCTGGGTAGGTTCAAATCTCTGGGTTCAAATCTCAGTTCTATAATCTCTAAGCTGTGAGACCTTGGGCAAGTTACTTCACTTCTCTGGGCCTCAGTTTTCTCCTCTGTAAAGATGGGACAGCAATTCTACCTTCACCATGGAGTTGGGGTTAAGACCAAATCAACTGACACATGGGAAATGCTGAAAAAAGTGCCTGGCACATAGTGTGCATTCAATAAACATTTGTTATTTTATTAGCTCTGTAATCTGTATACAGAAATGTATTCTCCCTCTCTCCAAAAAAACAAAAAAAAAAAAAAATGGGGCACTTGGGTGGCTCAGTCAGTTAAGCATCTGACTCTTTGATTTCGGCTCAGGTCATGATCTCGAGGTCCCTGAGATCAAGCCCTGTGTCAGGCTCTATGCTGGGCGTGGATCCTGCTTGGGATTCTCTCTCTCTCTCTCTCTCTCTCCCTCTCCCTCTGACCCTCCCCCCTTAAAAAAGGGGGGGAAAAAAGAAATGTATTTGGCCATGGCTGAGCTCCCTCTTCACTCCTGCCCGTGTGCCAATCATGTGCATTCTTACCATCCTGCATTCACTGTCCTGCCCCCCTCCTATCTGCTTACCCAGTGTCTACTCACCCGTCAAGACCCCTTTCGTTTTCTCTGTAAATCTTTCCTGACGTCTCCAATCCTTGCCAATTTCTTCCTCTCCTCCAAGATTTTTGTGAGGTCTGTAGCGCACAATCTACCCTTTTCCCGTCAGCTATGAAGTTCTCCAATAGTTCATGTCATGTGTGATGTTTGCCCTAGACAGAGTGTGAGCACTTTGATATCTGGAACTTGCTTTATCTTTTTGTTCCCTTCACAGAGAATAACAGAAGACTGAGAAGTAGCTACTGGCTGATAAGGCTAAAGAACAGGGCCCAGTACATGTTTGAGTTGGCCTCCCACCGAAGGCATCCTTCTCTGAACTGTGCCCGCCCCTGCCTTCTGCCTGATGCTCCCCCCCAAAGTCCACAACATGACTGTTATAGATGAATGTTTGTGTCCCCCCAAGATTCATACGTTGAAACCCTAACCCCAAAGTAATGGCATGAGGAGGCGGGGTCTTTGGGAGGTGACTGGGGACAGAGGGGGTCATGGGGGTGGAGCTTTCATCAGTGGGATTAGTACTCTTATAAATAAAAGTCAGGAGAAAGCCTGCTTCTTCTCTCTGTTCTCTACCCTGTGTGGGTACAATGAGAAGTCAGGAGTCTGCAACTTGGAAGAGGCTCTTACCAGAACCCGACCCCTAGCACCTTGATCTCAGACTTCCAGCCTCCAGATGGTTCAAAATAAATTGCAATTGCTTATAAGCCATTCAGGCCCCGGTATTTTCATTACAGCAGCCCCACCTGGTTAAGATGGCAATCATCTGTCCTACTCAGCACATGTCATGAGCTCAGCAGCCTTCTCCCAATTCACTCCTCTCCTGGTCCATCTCAAACTTACCACGCCAATGGAAACATTTCCACAGGGTCCAGTGAGTGGTGGGCCAGACAACAAATAATAAAAATCATCTGTTTCAGGCTGCCATTTCATTATCATACCTTGGGTTACCCCCTTCCATGTAAACAGGCATCATCAGAGAGGTTGTCTTAAGCAAAACAAAAATGCTTCTCCGCTTCCTGGAACAGCAGGGCTGAGACGAAAGTGCTAACTGGCAAGGACCTCTCCTAACAGCCCAAATCAACCACAGATGCTCTTCCTCCAGAGACCAGAAGCCCCGCACCTCCCAGAGCTGGCCCACGGAGACACGTTTATTTACTTATACAGCACACATTGCTGAGTCCTTACTCTGGGCTAGCCCCGCATTAAGTGCCAGGGCTTTTGAATGAATGAGAAGGGGGCCCTGGCCTCAAAGGCGTCCATAGACTAGTGAAAGTAGTAAATGTTTTCACAGTCCAAGCCAAATGTGTGTGAATGTGCACTTCCATTTATACATGCTGTTTCTCCGCACATGCTCATACAAAGAAAGACACAGAGACAGAACAGAGCTTGGGGCTGCGAGAAGATATGAACAAAGCTACTGAATTGCCAAGAGATCAGAAAAGGGGATTTCACCAAATCTCAAACCCTAGAGCCCAGTGTTTATGAAACCAATAATTACCGTCACTATGTATTTAGGGCCATTTGCATGCCATGAACAGGACTAAATGATTTGCAAGGTAGATTTTTGTATCCCTATTTTATAGATAAGGAACCTGAGGCTCAAAAAGCTTAGCTAATTTACCCAAGATTATCTAGCCAGGAAGCAGTAGGACCAGAATTACAACCTGGGTTTCTCTAAGTCCAAATTTTATTTTATATAGGAGAGAAGAAAACATCTCAAACATCTACATCAAGAAACAAGAGCACCGTGACTGCAAACAGGTAGAATCACCAAGCCCATCACCACTGACTGCTCAGCTTACACCTGAATACCAGGCAGCCACTTGGCCCTAAAGGAGGCAGGGAAAGTCAAGGTGAGATTCAAGGCTCACAGAGCAGTGCTGGGGCCAGACAAGGAGCACAGGCACGCCAGAGGGGGAGCCACAGTGTTCTGGGGGTGCCCAGCCTGGGAGACCCATGGGGAAAAGTTCCTAGGGGAGGCCCTGTCTAAGCCTGACCACGTGATGAGTAATAGAAGGGATTAGGCTGAGGAAGGTGACCTTCTAGCCTGAAGACATGGTCCACAGGATCCACGAGCACATCCTGGCCCAGTAACCAGAGGTGATTCAAGATGAAGGGAATCTGGTCTTTTCAAGGAATCCAAGAAGTGTTCGTCTTTTTTAAACAGCCAAGATAGAGAAAAGTAAAGGGAAGTGGTTATAATAACTGCCTGGCTACTGGATTATTTCAGAAATTGGGAATATGTTTGCACTAAGAGTTCACTGATTCTGTGAAAACCCCAAACAGTTGTATGGAATTAGCTGCTCAATTCCCTGCATCAAGAAGCAAGGAATACAAAGGCAAGACGAGCCATGCCCCCCAGACACAACGTCGTACAGGAGCCCAAAGCTGCGAAGGTATGTTTCCAGACAGTTGTCCAGAGGACGTGTTCAACTCTGCCAGGCAGCTTGAAGTCACACTCCCAATTTTCTTCTACACGTGACTACAGAATTGTATGCAGGAAAAAAGCTATTTTTTGTTCAATCTTCTTCACATGTCGCCCTGACTTTTCTCTTTTTCAATGACAGGAGTAATCATGATATGGACCTTAGAAACGGCAAAGTCAGTGACTGGAAGAAGCATACCCTTACTATTGCTCATGTTCTTCAGAGATGATGTGAGATTTGGGAATGTAAAATGCAAGTGTATCATAATAAGGAAAGTCAGTCCTGTAAATACCGACTAAACTGTCATTATAAATGTCTCTGTTTTGATCAACTATTACACATTTGTCTTTTTTTAAAAAATGCAGCTAACAGCGCTCTTTGCAGCCCCCCAGTGGTTGGAAGGGGAAAAAAGAAAGAAGGGGGATTCGGGGGACAACTCTCACCCCTCTAGGGCCAATCAACTTTTTTACATTGGAAAGACAAATGGCTTGTGTTCACCACGAAATGAGTATATTCTAAGCGAGGAAGATGAAAAGTGTTGATTAAAATGCACATAATTGTACACATACATATGAATCACTGGGAGCCTGGATTTTTTTCTTTTTCATCTTTCTCTCTTATCTCTGCAAAGGTTTCTTATTCTGACCTGAGAACTTCGCAATGCATAAGCACACCAGGTCCTCTGCCCAAACGAGCTTTTCTCTTTTCCTCACTTGCTGTGAGCTCCCCTGTTCGCAGACATCTGCTTATAAATATACCATTTGTTTTGCTACAAAGTGATTAAAAATCTTCAAAAACATGTCATTTGCCTGTTTAACAAAGTGTCTATACAGGGGAAGGACAGCAAAAGGTTTGGAAATTCACTGTTTTTTTAATTCTTGTTTTTACCAAAACAACAGTCTCTCAGAATGATCCCTTGTATCAGCGACTCCTTTACCACACTTTAAGATATTTTCATGAGTTTTTCCTTGTCTTCTCAAAAAAGAAACTGCTTCTCAAGAAGGGGGGGAGGGCTGAATTGTTGAAAAGAAACAGGATGTCTGCTTATGAAATAGTTTCAAAACCATGTCACCAAAAATGTAAGGTTAGAGAATAAGCAGAAACTCTCCTATTCTTTGCTCAAATTTATCATTCACAAGTTGTGGGAGAAGCATCCCTGAGGTCCAAAGGAGGCAAACTATCTACTCTCCTCACCCTCCGAGAGTAATTAAACCTGGTATACATTCCTTCCCTGAGCCACTGGTAAGCTATGGTTCAAAGCCAGCTTGCAAAATCAGGTTGCCTCTAATAGGGAACCTGTTTATCTACAGGTGCAAACCCCTCCGTCCCCCTGATGATGGTCAGACAAGATTCCAGCGATCACGTTCCCCCCTCCTCGTTACCTGGCAGATTTGGCCACAGCCCCCAAACCAAGCGCACACCCTGCTCGTCAACAGCGCAAAGAATCAACAAGTTATCACTAAGCTGGGCGTTCCAGCCGAGATCTGCTACTGCCTCCCCAGGGCCCACCGCCACCCAGCTCCCTCTCTGCTCCTCCCTCGCCCCTCCCCGCACCGTCCTGCACGTGACCTTCTCTTTCAGATCCGCCCTCCGGTCGCCCCTACCCCAGCGCCCTCCCCTTGCACCCAGACAGCTGTCAAAGTACGCTGCTCGCCAGCCTACTGTCTCCCTCCAGCGCCGGGCGTTCACCAGGACCTTGCAGCCTTCTGGGAGGGAGCAGCGGGGAGGTCAGCAACTCCCACCGCACCAGGTGGGCGGGGGAGGGGCGCCAGGTGGGCCCCAGCGGAGTCTGAGAGGCGGCGGGGGGCTTGGGGGGGCGTCACATCCCACACTTCTCCGGACTCCGCAGCCCACCGGGAGGGCGCGCGTTCCCAGGGGAGCCACAGCCGCCCTGGGGGATGCTGAGGCTAGCCGGGGCGGGGGCGGGGGAGCTTCCCTGGAACCTACAAGTTTCCATCCACCTCCCAGCCGGAGAAGCGCTCTGCTCCGTCCTTTGAAGGCGCCGCCGCCGATTCCCTCCCTCAGGGCAGGAGCAGACAACTGTCTCTTCTACCCGGCGTCCGAGCCCAGCTCAACCCGGGCTGGGGCCCGCGACGCCCTCACTACGCTCCCACCCCGCCACAGACAGCCCCCAAAGTTGTCCAGACTCCCGCAGACCTCCCCTTCTCCTGCGTCCCTGGACCCCGCCCAGGGTAGGGCCGGCGTCTGCAGGTGGAGCCTCTCAGGTCCGGGGCGCAGGGCGCTCACTTCGGCGATCCCGAGCGCACAGAGGCCGGGGAGCTGCGGCAAGGGAGGGCGTGCATTTCTAGCGTGAGCCTGGGTCCCCGCGCTTGCACCCGTAAGCCCGCCCTGCCTCCCTCTTCGGAGAGGAGGAAACTTCCCCAGCACCCACCTTTAGCCGCGAGGAGGCGGCGCCGCCGGCTGCCCCCGCCGCCGCCGCCGCTGCCGCTCCCCACGCCCAGCGCCAGCAGGAGCGGCACCCAGCATAGCCTGCCGGTCAGCATCCTCGCCGATGCCGCTGCCGCCGCCGCCGCCAACCAGCTGCCCGCTCCGCCTGCTGCCCGCGCCGGCTCTCGCCTGCCGGTGCCCGCCGGGCCGCGGCCGCCTCGCTTTGCCTGCTGGGTGCGCTTCGGGCGCCGCCGCGCTCGGCCTCCGCTACCCGCCGCCGCGCCGCTCGCTCGCCGCCAGCAGCCGCGCTCACTGGCGCGGGCCGGGAGCGGCTCCGGCGCTCACCCCGGGACGGCCCGTGACGTCACGGGGGGAGGGAGGTGGCTCCTGCATATTCATGAGACGCGGATACCGGCCCTGCTTCCGCGCTCCCCGCTCCGCGGCCCCGACCCCCAACTTTCCTCCAGCGTCCTCACGGTCCTGGGCGCTCGTGCTCCAGGCAGGACTCGGCTCCGGGAGGACCGAGGCGGGCCGCTGCGGCGAGCCCTCCCACCCGCGCCCCGGCTCCGGCTCCCCAAATAACTGCCTCCGGAGACGGCGGGGCCCCTCAGAAAGTGGTCACCTGGGGCCTGCGCGTCGTCTGCTGCGGCACAGGGGACCCTGCCCTGCCACGCCCTTTGGATCTAACATCTGTGCGGAGGGGCGGGCGGGCGTGCTGCGGGTCCTGCCCTTGACCGGGCGTCTGGACGCTCTGTGCCGCCTGGTCTGGGGAGGGCGCCAGGCACACGCGAGAGCTGGAGAACGCGAGCGCTGCTCTGGACTTGCCAGGCAGGGTAAATCTCCGTGGACCTGGAGGGCAATGGCCAGACTCCGCACCATCTTGGAGAGGCAGGTGCAGCTGCAGCCGCTGCTCTGAGAGGCTGATGGACCAGATCCGAAAAGCAGATTTTGGGTTCTGGGCCAGCAGTGGGGACATAAACTACCCTGCAGTACGGTACCTAGGCAAGAAGTTACCACCTTTCTGTTGTCACTCCACATCTAAGACCAGTCCACCTGACGTCATTCTTTGTAACATTTCATGCCATTGAGTAATTGTCACTTCCCTGAGAGCAGGGGCCACGCACCTCTTGTCGACCCCCCACTACCCCAAAGCCACGCAAAGTTCATAAAAGTACTCAATTAACATTAACTAATGGCTCAGAATAAGTCCTTGACCATATTTGCATATCTGCAGTGCCAATATCACACACAATTCAGGGTACATAAGGAATAGATAAATAGAGAAATATAGAAACAAAAGTTATTTATTCATTGATTCAACACATTTACTGAGGACCTAGACAGGTTGCATTACCCTGCCACTGGGCACTGGACTAGACATTAAAGGTCCAATGGCCAAAAAGAGTTGTCTGTCCTCTCCTCAAAGCCTTTGTTTCCCATCTGAGAAGCGAGAGAGGGCCGTAAAAGGCAATTACAAGGCTTTGTAAATGGTACGGTCCTGCACATTCCTTATGTTGCTAGATATGAGCCTATACAAATCAATTAACAAAATGTATATATTGCAACAGTGTCGAAACAGCAGCCTGTAATTAATAACTGTTGTTTGGGGTGCTCAACAAAGCCATAAAATCCATTAACAGCCCTCATGCTGCTCAGCCCTTCTGCACCGCCCTGGCAGCTCACCCAGAGGCACAGCAGTTGGGAAGGCCAATTCTTCTGCATTTCCAGGCACCAAGAGGTGCTTGGCGAAGGGGGAAGGGGCAGCAGTGAATCACAGTGGCCACAGACAGGCTCAGACCAGGCAGGGCACTTCACCTGCAGGTCTCCTTTAACCTACACAACCAACATCAGTGCTATTATTCTCATTTCACACATGAGGAAATAGAGGCTCCAGGCAAGTTAGGTAAGTTCCTTGCCCAAGATCAAAGAGCTAATAAATGCCCTAGGCCAATGCCAGAATCTTGCCTTTTTCAGACTCAGTATCCAGATCTAGATAGGATGGCAAGGAGAAGGGAAAGCTGACCCAGGCAAAATCAAAGAAACCAGCAAATACTGGAGAAATATAAATTTGTCTCATTTTCTTCCATTTACACTCCATCGAGTTACATATTTGCCTCGCCTTCATTTTCTCTAACCATTAGACTTACTTTAATGACTTAGCTGCACTGTCCCTTGATATCATTCTACAGGGTTTCATTAGGACCCATTGGTTAGTCCTAAAAATTTTACATGAGATTTCAAATGCAGACTAAGTAATGAGAAAGAAGAGGAAATACAGCTGTTTGGAAAACATCCCCACCCCATGTAGTAGATCACCAAGAAAGAACACAACAGAGAGACACAGGGAGCAGGCCAGTGACCAAGAGGCATGGTATTACTAGCCTCCATCTCCTCCTCTACAAACAGGGCTAATAACAATGCCTTTTGAGAGAGATGAAGTTCACTAGTGGCCCCCATTTGTTCATGTCTCCCTAAATCCATTCCCTTTGGATATGCTGTCCTACCCCAACTTAGAGCTTGGCCGTATGACTTGCTTTGGCAAGTAGGAGAGTCACATGCATGTTTCCTTTTCCTTTCTGGGACCCCTGCCACCATCATAAGAACAAGCCCAGGGTAAGCCCCAGGAGGGTGAGAGACCATATGGAGCAGAGCTGAGCTGTCCAGCCAGCCAAGACCAGCCCAGACTGGTCAGCAACAATTTACCCACCAGCTGACCACAGTTACATGAGCGAGCCCAGCAAGATCAGCCATGCCTGGCCCACATCAGAGCTGCCCAGTTAACTCATAAAAAATAATAAATAGTTGTTGTATTAAGCTGCTATGTTTGGGGCAGGGGGTGGGGGGTTGATTAAGAAGTGTTACACCTACTTCATAAGGTCATTACAAGAAGCAAATGAGAAAATGTATGTGAAATATTCAGGATGTTGCCTGGCACATAGTCAATGTCCAATAAATATAAAATGTCCCCTCTTCTCCCTAATTTCCCAAGTCTCTGAAATGCCACTCATAACTGGTTTTTTTGGGAGAAAGGCACGAACCTGGCTGAGGGGATGGAAGTGAGTTAAGTTCAGCCTTGGAAATACTCGGGCCACAAAAAGTTCAAGTCCACGTCATCTGTGTGGAGCACTGCTGGGCCACTGCGGATGCAGAGAGTGGGTAACACCACCCAAGAGTTCACGCGTCACATGGTGCCAGGCTTTGTGGTGGGAGTTTGACATTCCATATTCGATTTAATCCTTACAACAGCACGTATTCTTTTCCCCTATTTTATTATAGCCAGATTACTGGCTTAGAAAGTTTGAGTAAGGGCGCCTGGGTGGCTCGGTTGGTTAAGCGACTGCCTTCGGCTCAGGTCATGATCCTGGAGTCCTGGGATCGAGTCCCACATCGGGCTCCCTGCTCAGCGGGGAGTCTGCTTCTCCCTCTGACTCTCTTCCCTCTCGTGCTCTCTATCTCTCATTCTCTCTCTTTATCTCAAATAAATGAATAAAATCTTAAAAAAAAAAGAAAGTTTGAGTAACTTATCTACATTCACTGATTATGCTGAATATGAATTCGTGTCTGCCTAATTCAAAACTCCATCTTTCTCCCACACATCATTGTTTTGAGAAAGGCATGTAGAAAAAGTAAGCAGTGAAAAAGTTTCATATGAAAAAAGGTACCTTTGGCGATTTGATTTTTTTTTCCCATCTTTATCCACCATCACCTCTGAGTAATAAATGCAATATAAATACAAGTCTCCAAATTTGTTGAGGCCCTACCCTTTATTTTTGACTTGCTATTGGTGCATGTTCCTTTAAAGAACCAGGCTCAAAAAATGGTGAGCAGGATGATGTAAGTCCTTGATCACTTTACGCCCCAAGCCCAGGGTCCCACCTGGTGGTGCAGGGATGAATCTCAGACAATTTATTTGGGTCAATAGTTTTTAATAGATTAGAATAGAATAGAATAGAATCTAACAGGAACAGGCCTGACATAAGCACAACCAAACCCTCTCATTTTAACCTGGGTCATTAATGCTTTGCCTAATTAAGCACCAAAACACAGCCCCTGAATAATTTAAACTTGGTAAATGAAGAAAATAAATAAGTCATAGCAGTTTATGGAAACCTGTTTCTGAAAAGAAAATTAAACAGAGGCTTTCTGTTTTTAATTTCATTCAATTAAAAGTACTTAACTTTAAAAGAAAGGTTGAAAATCTGATCCTTAAAGAACTGGAGCCCTTTACTCTTTCCCTCCCCCATCCTGGCAGGCAAAGCCAGGTCTTCATGACCCGCAAGCAATTGGACAGGTTACAGAATTTCCAACATCTCTCAGATGTTTTGATGTTAGTGCAGACATGCTGCTGCCAAAGGAGCTTTTTAAAGTTTAGGCATTTCTCTTCAGGAAAAAGCAAGACAAGCTTGTTCGTGACCAAAGCCAGTTCATGTTCAACACTATTTAGACATGAGTGTTTTATGCTTGGCAAAGCAGAGTGCCCTGACTAAAAACAAATATGTCATTGATTACAGCAAGGAATTATTCCAGTATACTCTCCTATACTTCCCTTGGACTTGTATACCCTGTGGTGGCTTAAAAAAAAAAACACAAAACACAGCCATAAAATCCAATGACACTTCTCCCATTGAGGGATAGAATCTATTTCTCCCGCCCTTGAATCTGAGCAGACTTGTGACTGCTTCTTCCCACAGAATTCAGCAGAAGTGATGCTATGTGACTTCCCAGACTAGATCATAAAGGCAATGCAGCATCTGCTTCTCTCACTAGGATGCTCACTTTTAGAGCCTGGAGCCACCAGAGACAAAGTCCAGCTACCCTGAGGCTGCCGTGTTGTGTGGATTTCAGGCCACATAAGAAGGCCACATGCAGGTGTGCTGACAGCCCCGGCTGAGTCCGACATTTGAGTCATCCCGGAACCTTCAGATAATTTCATTGCTTAGCTGCTGACTCCCCTCCAGCTATTTGGATCTTCTCAGCTGAAGCCTCAGACATCATGGAATAGAGTAAAGCCATTTCCACTATGCCCTGCCCAAACCCCTGACCCACAAAATCCATGAGTGCAGTAAAACGGTTGTTTATGCCGCTAAGTTTTGGGACGGTTTATAATGCATCAGGAGTAACTGGAACATAATTTTCATTTGTTCCTTACAACACAGACAGGGGATTGGAAAGTATGCTGAGGTAAGTCATGTGTGACTAGTCCCATTTTGTAGCTCAAATGTGGAGACTTGTGGAGGCCAAGAAGAGGAACCAGTAGAGCTTAGTGCGAAGAGTGACTTCCAGAATCATACAAAGCTAGATTCCAAAGCCAGCTCTACCATTTGCTAACCATGTATGACTCAAGAAAGCTACTTACTCTGTTTGGAACTCAGTTTCCTCATCTACAAACTGGGACTAATGTAACAAGGTTATTTTTTTTAATTTTTTTTTCATTTTATTATGTTATGTTAATCACCATACATTACATCATTAGTTTTTGATCATTGTTTGCATATAATACCCAGTGCTCCATGCAGTACGTGCCCTCTTTAATACCCATAACCAGGCTAACCCCTTCCCCCCACCCCTTCCCTCTAGAACCCTCAGTTTCTCAAAGTCCATCGTCTCTCATAGTTTGTCTCCCCCTCCGATTTCCCCCCTTCATTTTTCCCTTCCTATGATCTTTTTTTTTTTTAACATATAATGTATTATTTGTTTCAGAGGTACAGGTCTGTGATTCAACAGTCTTACACAATTCATGGTTAAATGAATTGTAAAGAGCCGAATCTTTTCCCTGCCAGATGGTAGAGATACAGTAAACAGAGCCATCCATAGTGAGAGTAGAAACTCACCCAGGGCCACATGGGTTGTTGGTGGCCTTTTTCCTGATCCTTAGTACAGTATTTGGTGTTTTCCATGCAGGCAAAATATGGACATCTGTGGACACACGTGGAACCACACCAGCTCAAGCCCCACCAGCACCTTGGCCAACACTGCCGAGGAAAGCATCAGCCCACATGCACTGCCAGAGCAGTTCAGATGTGCTATGAGTACCTACATCTACCTGTCCTGCCATTTCTGGGCTTTGTTCCACTAAAGGGGACAGGAAGGAACCTACCATTTATTGAGGATGTACTATGACCCAGACATTATATACATCCCTTCATTTAGTCATCTCTCAGCTCTGGAAGGTGATTTATTCCTCCCATCAGACACTAAGGGAAACTAAGGCTCAAAGAGATTAAGTTATACTGTGTATTAGTCAGGGCTCACCAGAGAAATGGAACCAATGGGATAGAGAGAAAGATACAAGTATCTATATATCTATATATGACAGAAAAGTGATTAGATAGATGATAAATGTGGAGAGAAAGAGATTGACTTATTATAAGGAATTGGCTCATGCAATTATGGAGGCCGTTAAGTCCCAAGATCTAGGTCCCAGACACCCAGGAGAGTCAATGGTATAGTTCTAGTCCTAGTCTAAGAGCCTGGGGACCAGGAGAAACAATGGTGTCACTTAAGTCCAAAAGCTGACAGCCTTAAGACCCAGGAAGAGCCGATATTTTAGGTCAAGTCCAAAAGCAGGAAAAAACAAGTGTCCCAGTTGAAAGGCAGTCAGGCAAGAGGAACCCTCTCTTACTCTGGGAGGGTCAGGGTTTTTGTTTTATTCAGGCCTTAACTTGATTGGAAGAGGGCCACCCACATTAGGAAGGCCGTCTGCCTTATTCAGTCTACTGATTCAAATGTTAATCTCATCCAGAAACACCCTCACAGGAACACCCAGAATACCTCATGGTCCAGTCAAGTTGACACATAAAATTAACCACCACATACTGCTACAAATGAAGGGGTTGGGATTCGAGCTGAGGTCTGTCTGCCTCTGAAGTTCTATTTTGTCCTGCAAAATGAGCCAATCTGTCCAGCTGCCATCATGGCTCTAGGTGCTAGGTTTGGATAGAGACCAGGGGTGCTGTCCTGAGTCACCCTGACCATAAACCAGTGCAAGTTTTACCCAGCAGCCTTTGCCTTTCAGTAAGCTTTCACACTTTCCTAGGATAGAATCCTGTCACCCTGCTGCCTCAATCATCCCTAACAGGTCTTCCCCAGGATGTTCCTTCCTACTTTCTTTCCTTTTTCTGTTTCTAAGGGCCTGACTTGAGTCCCCTGCCTCAAGTTTTCCACTGTGCCCACCCTCTCCTACCTGGTGTTCACACAACCAGCTGCTTAGCTATCGATACTCAGCCCTCCCCCACTACTCAGGGATCCTCCAAGGCTCCGCAAGACCTATAGCAGGAGGTCAAGATTCTTACCAGCCTGGCTTTCACCTCCTTTGATAACCCGACTGCCATTACTATGCTTCTGGCTGCTGTCTACACTGTCTGTCAGAAAGTTCAATGCCAATCCTGCCTCCCACACATTTGCTCACACTACATCCTCTACTGCTGTGGGTTGAATTGAACCCACCCCTCCAAATTCCTATGTTGAAGTCCTAACTCCCAGCACCTCGGAATGTGACTGTATCTATAGAGAAGGTCTTTCAAGAGGCAATTAAGGTAAAATGAGGTCCCTAGGATAGGCCCTAATCCAATATGACTGGTGTCCTTATCAGAAAAGGAAATTTGGGGGCACCTGGGTGGCTCAGTCAGTTAAGCCTCTGTTAAGTGTCTGCCTTCAACTCAGGTCATGATCCCCGGGTCCTGGGATTGATCCCTGTATCAGGCTCCCTGCTCAGCGGGGAACCTGCTTCTCCCTCTCCGTCTGCCTGTAGCTCTGCCTATTTGTGCTCTCTCTCTAAAGAAAGAAAAAAAAAGGAAAGGAAAGGAAAGGAAATTTGTCCACCCATGTAACAGAGTAAGGACCCAGGGAGAAGACAGCCATCTATAAGCCAAGAGGACAGGCCTCAGAAGAAATCAACCTTGCCAACATCTTGATCTCACTCTAGCCTCCAGAATTGTGAGAAAATAGGTTGTTTAAGCCATTCAGTCTGTGGCACCATGTTGTGGCAGCCCTAGGAAAGGAACCCAACTACCCCCAGCCTCCCTCCCCTTCCCCACGTAGCCCACTCAGTCCTACCTCCAGTATCTGTCTCTCCTAACTCCCCAGCACACATTTATTCTAAAGTCCTCTAGAGGCTCTCCATCATATTTGAAATTTAAAAAAAAAGCCATTTCAGGCTCACTCACCAAGCCCAATTTGATCTGCTCCTGCTTGCTTCTCAGACCACTCTCTCCTTGTCCATTGGACTTTGCTCTTTTGAACATGACAAGCTCTTCTCTGCCATGAGGCTATACCCTTTCCTGAGATTGTACTTCCCTTTGACCATCACATGACATTCAGGTCTCATCTTAAGTGTCACTTCTTCAGATATTTTCTTATGAATTTACTCGTTCATTTTTTTCTTGTCTCTTCCCAATAGAATATAGATTTTAGGAGAGGAGAGACCCATGTGCCTGGTATATGGGTACTAGATAGTTATTGAATGAATAAGTGGTTTACTTTCCCTAACAGAGTGATTTTTTTCTGCATCACTCTTTCCTGACTATTTCACCAAACAATGTATTACAAAACCACTGAAATGTACATTCTTCTTATAAAAAAATATAGAACTGATATTTTCATGTAGCTTGAGCATTTTTCTGGAAAATCCAAACTATTCTTAATGGTGGGGTGGTGGTAAAAAATAAGAGATTATCCTGAGGGGTTGGTAGTGCAGACACTGTTTTCATTTTATACATGAAGAAATGGAAGTGAATAGATGTCACACCCCTGGCCTAAGGTCACACAGCCTGGGCTGGGTTCTAGCTGTCTTGAGTCCTGGTCCAGAACTCTTTCTCTACACCATGTCCACTTACATAACGAGGGGTTAATAAGTATACAAATGCCAGTTGCTTACAATACCTAGAGCAGACTGAACTAGGAGTCAGGAAATGCCTTCCACACCAAACATCCTAGTGGAGAGGTCCCTGTGATAGAGAAGTGACGGGACAGCATTTCGCTGCTTTCCCAACCCAGAGACAGAGTCAACCCATGCCTGCTCCGCCTTCAGAGGCTTCCAGTCTGAGGATGACAGCTGACCGCCTAGACTGCACCAAGGAAATCATCCCACCAAAGTAATTTTAAAGTTTTATGTCTTTCAGTTTCTCACTATTTAAGAATTTTTTTCCAAGTTAGCGTGGTTATGTGTAGTGAATCATGTGTCCAAAGGGGATAGGATACATTCTGTCACCTTCACTCGATGTTCTACAACACCTGGGAATGTCAAAAAACAGTGTTGCGTGGATGGCCCATGATAAACGGTAGGTATTTGCCGGCAGAAGAATTGAAGGACATGAAAAACTGGAGCCTTGTTGAAATGGCAAAGTGGGGCTCCGTTCCTGCTTTAGTCCATCGGCGACTGAATACCGGAAACTGACTTCACTGTAAAAAAATATTAAGCAATTTTTTGGATTTAGAGTTTGAGGATGAGTACTCTTAAATCAGACTATTAAAATCCAAACTAAATACGTTTCCCTAAAATTGGTCTAAAGGTTGATTTAATACTACAACGACTTAGAAGAGAAGGAGAGAGGGACAAAGGTTCTCAGAGAGCAACTACACAAACAATGATTAAGGATTCTGAGGCTTTATAGAACACAATTCATATACATGAATATGAAATTCTGTACTTTACGAACGGAGATTAGGGCTTCTTTTAAACTCTTCCTAGAAACTGATCCGATGCCTGTATCTCCAAAGTGCTTAATACATGTCCATAATTAATAAATTCTTTAAATATCTGAACTGTTACTCAGGAGCAAATATGAAATAAGGACACTTTCAGACACCCAGTGCTAGTTTTCTAGCAGGTCCTCGTGGAAGGAAACTCTAAGATAAAAGAAGGAATAGAGAACAATAAAGAACATGTGGATAGATCTAAACAAGATTTAAACCAGAAAATGAAAACATTAGCTAAAATGATGAGGAATTTGCATGGCATATAAACAAAAATCACAAGAAAACACTGGGCAAAAATAACATAGACTAGAATGGAGAGATCAGAATTAAAATATTCTAGGCTCCATGCATTGTTCTGAAGTAGAATGGAGATATGGATGACATTTAGACTGCTCACCAAGTGTTCTTGTTTAAATTTTAACGGTAAGCAGTTAAAGATTAGATATAGAACACATAACTTTCAAATTATTAGAAAAAAGGAGGGAATGGAATAAAACTCGATCAAGTCGATAAATGATGGTAAAGGAATAAAAAATATGCATAGGAAAGGCATATTTATTAGAACAAAATAAATTGATATAATAAACCCAAATATATCATTACTAAATATGAAAGGAATAAACTTACCTATTAATAATGGAGATTCAAAATTAGATATTTTTTAAATGCTGTCATAAGTTGTTTACAAGTGAAACACCTAAAATGTAAGTACAGAGAAAAGTTGAAAGTCACAGTGTGTGTATTTATATTCATATGTGTATATAAAGAAGTTTTACTAAAAACAATGAGGGTCACTGCATAAAGATAAAATGTTAAATTTGCCAGGAAGAAATAATAGTTCTAATCTTCTTCATACTTAATAACATAACCTCAAAATATATAAAGCAAAAATTTACAGAATTACAAGATTCATGAATTCACAATCACAATAAAAGATGCTTCATTTTGTAATTTGTAGGTCAAGCCTATAAAATTTAGTAAGAATAGAGAACTCTGAACAATACGATGAGCAATTCTGCTCTAATGGGCCAATTTAAACCCAGCAATGAACAATTAAAGTAGATATTTTGATTTTCAAACACAAATTATATATTTACAAAGCAAGTGTCAACAAATAGTATAAGGTGTCTACACCATGTAGACAACATTTTTTTATCACCATTATGCTAAAACACAATAACAAGAAATGTTCTAAAATGCTCACATATTTGGAAATTGAGGGGAAAACTTCTAAATGGCTAGTAGCTCAAAGAGAAAATAAAAATTTTAATTTAAAAAAATTTAGAACTAAACAATAGTGAAAATACCACATAATAACACAGAATGAAGCTAACGTATTTAGAAATAATCATATTTAATACACATCTTGGAAAAGAAACAAGTCTGAAGACTTTTGAGTGGAGCATGCAACACAAAAAGTTACACAGTGTACAGTGATAGTACCTGGGATTGCATGATGTTGCAGAAGCAACAGACAAACAAAGAAATGGGACAGAGTAGAGAGCCAGGAAATAGATGAATACGTGTGCAAAAACTTAACATGTGCTTAGAAGTCAGTGAAGGAAAGGGCAGACACTCTGTCAATGGTAATAAAGGAACTCCAGATGGAACAAAGTCTTCATCTGCAAAATGCAAAATCACAAATTTTAGAAGAAATTTTGGAATATTTGCTATGGCTTGCGAGTAAGGAGGAAAAAAATCTCTTAAATGCAAAACAAAAAGCACAAATCATGAAGAAAGTATTGATATATTCAGTACATTAAAATTAAGAACTTTTGTTCATTAGAAGACACCATAAATAAAGTGAAATGTGAAACCATGACAGGAAAATTGATATTTGCAACCCTATAACTAACAAAGGACTGGTACCAGAATATATGAAGAATTCCTACAAATCAATAAGAATAAACTAAGCAATTAAGAAACTAGGGGAAATTTATAAACTGGTAATTCATAGAAAACTAAATCTGAAAGGCAAATAAACACACACACAAAATGCTCAATATCACAAGTCAGCAGGGAAATAGAAATTTAAAACAATAAAAAGATACTTCTCAGGTCTGAATGTTTGTGTCTCTCCAGTATTCATATGTTGAAACCTAATCCCTAAGGTGATGGTATTTGGAGGTGGGGCCTTTGGGGGGCTGACTGGGTCATGAATCCTGGGATTAGTGCCCTTATAAGAGAACCCACTCCCCAGGGAGCTCCAGAACCCCTTTTGGCATGTAAAAGTAGGAGGAGACAGCAGCCCAGAAGACCCTCACTGGAAGGTGCTGTCGCCCTGATCTCAGACTGCCAGCCTCCAGAACTGTGAGAAATAAACTCCTGTTGTTGTAAGCTGCCCCATTTGTGGTATTTTATTATAGCAACCGGAACAGACCAGAAGAGGTACCGTTTCACACATATCAAAATTAAAAACGTTTTAAAAGTCTAACAATACCATACACTGGTGAGAATGAAGAGCAATGGGAAGATTCATACTGAAGGTGGAAATATAAACGGTACAACTACTCTAGAAAGCATTAGGTAGAAGCTATGGAAAACTGAATAAACTGAATATACGCGTATTTTCCACAATCTAGTGTAGTGTCCTAGGGCTGCTGTAAGAAAATGCCACCAACTGGAGGGCTTCAAACAACAGAATTTATTCTCTCAGAATTCTGGAGGCTAGAAGTCAGAAATTGAGATGTCAGTAGGGCCATGCTCTCTCTCTCTGAAGCTTCTAGGGGAAGATCCTCCCTTGCCACTCCGGGTTTCTGATAGCCTGGAGTGTTCTTTGCCTTGTGGCAGCAAACTCTAATGTCATCACTGACTTTGCATGGACTTCTCCCTGTGTCTCTGCATCTTCACATGGCCATCTTCATGCCCTATTGTATTAGGAGCCTACTCTACTCCAGGATGACCTCATCATAACTGACCTAACTGTACCTATAAGCGCTCTATTTCCAAATAAGCTCACATCCTAAGAATTGGGAGTTGGGAGGACTTCTTGGGCAGGGACACAATTCCACCCATAATGTCTAGCCAGATCTGTTGGCTATATATTTAAAATACGTTTTAAATATATATAAGTTTATGTATGTACATACACACGTGAAAACATGTATATAAATGTTCACTGCAGCATCTTTCATAATTATGAAAATAGAAAAATATAAATATCTTCAACAGAAGATGAGTTCATCAATTATGATATATTCATGCAATGGGATATTACATAGCAGTTAAATTAAGTAAAACTTGTAGAAAATGGGAAAATCAAAATACATGAAGCTGAACAAAATAAAAATTGAAAGTTTCCAGGGGCGCCTGGGTGGCTCAGTCGGTGAAGCATCTAACTTCGGCTTAGGTCATGATCCCAAGGTCCTGGGATGGAGCCCCACATCAGGCTTCTTGCTCAGTGGGGAGCCTGCTTCTCCCTCTGCCTACCGCTCCCCCCTGCTTGTGCTCTCTCTCTGTCAAATAAATAAATAAAATCTTTAAAAAAATTGAAAGATTCCATTTTCAACAGCATAATAAATTAGATATTAAAGTAATGGGCAGGGGTGCCTGGGTGGCTCATTTGTTGTGTCTGCCTTCGGCTCAGGTCATGATCCCAGGGTCCTGGGATCGAGCCCCGCATCGGACTCCCTGCTCGGCGGGAGGCCTACTTCTCCCTCTCCTGCTCCCCCTGCTTGTGTTCCCTCTCTGGCTGTCTCTCTCTTTGTCAAATAAATAAAATCTTTTTAAAAATAAAGTAATGGGCAAAACAGAAGAGTTTTAAATACATTGCTGGGTTGCTGCAAAAATAAGGATTCTACAAAATCTAAAATGAATTGAAACCAGAACTCCTGGAAACTATGTGAGCAACAGAGCTGGCTTTGCCCTAAGTGATTTTGCCAGCCCTGTAGGCCTTGAGTCTCACCTTTAATGTCTGTCTAGCATGTGATGCTCAGAACCTAAAGTCTACATTCCAGTCTAGGAGGTCACACCTTTACTACAAGAGAGAATGGGGAATAAAACTGGCCACATGGAAAGGGACAGCAAGGACGCTTGTTGTCTAAATCTAGCCTTGCATAGATGAAATATGTTATCTGCACATTCCAAAAAAAAAAACCAAGCAGGAAATTGAAATTAAAGTCCTAAGGTGGTAGCACCTGTAGGTGGCAGAAACAAATGTACCCACTGAAGTGCAAAACTTAACATAAGCCTCAAAGAATCACCGCAGGTAAAGTTGGAAGTAGGACAAATAGCACAACCTCAACTACATGCACATACATGACTTCAACCCAGCAGAAACAAACAGCACATAGCAGAAACAGACATACACAGACATCAGACGTTGGCATTTAGAGACACAAAAATCTAAATAAGTATGTCTAACATACCTGAAGAAATAAAAGAGAAGTTTGGGAATATCAACAGGCTAGAAGGGATAGAATACATCTTTAGATATAAAAGACAAAAGTGCACAAATTAATGGGCAAATGAATCCACAAATATATGTAGCTGCAGAGAGAAATCGCAAACTGCAAAATGGATCCCGATAATTACTCAAAATTCAGGCCAGAGAGATGATGATATTTAAAAAATATAAAAGAGGGGCGCCTGGGGGGCTCAGTCGTTAAGCGTCTGCTTCGGCTCAGGTCGTGATCCCAGGGTGCTGGGATCGAGCCCCGCGTCGGGATCTCTGCTCAGCGGGGAGCCTGTTTCTCCCTCTCCCACTCCCCCTGCCTGTGTTCTCTCTCTCGCTGTGTCTCTCTCTGTCAAATAAATAAATAAAATCTTTAAATATATGTAGATATAAAAGAAAAGTCCAAGTATAGGGAAGATAGAGGGAGAATCAAATATAATTGGAATTCCAGAAGACAAAAGAGAAAAAAAGGAAGAGACATTGTAAACATAGATAATTTCTGAAAATATTCCAGAATTGTTGAGAGTCCCCAAGTCTCTGGTACAGAAATCCTAATAAATTAAAAGATGGGTAAATATTTTTAGAAATCCACATCAAAATACATCAAAGTGAAACCTGAGAACACGGTAGAAAGAGAGATCTCAAAAGCAACCCGACGAGGAGCGGTTTGATGATGACTTTTCTATAGCAACGGTGGGAGCCAGAGCACAAAATGCTGAAAGAAAAGAAATGTCAAGCTATAGTTCTATGCCCAGCAAAAATGTCGTTCAAGAAAGAAAATGAAATAAAGCCATTTTCAGACCCTCCCCAAAAAAGAAAAAGAAAATCTTATCACCAAAATTAGTCTAATTAACAGAAATTATAAAGGAATAGGGAAATAATCCCAGATGGAAACTCAGAGTTGCAAGAAGAAATGGTGTGGTCTGGTTGACAGAATAATGCCCCTAAAGAAGTCCACATCCTGATCCTTGGGATCTGTGAGTATATTACCTAACATGGCAAAGGAGAATTATGTTAGCAGGTGGAATTCAGGTTGCCATTCAGCTAACCTTAAAATAAGGGAAAATGTCCCAGATTATTGGAGTGGACCCAGTGTAATCACAGTGGTCCTTAAATGTGGAATAGGGAGGAAGAACAGGAGGTTGGAGAGATGGCAGCAGGAGAGAGACGTGGCCCAACATGCTGCCTGTGAAGATGGAGGAAGAGAGTCCAGAGCCAAAGAACATGGGCACCTTCTAGAAGCCAGAAAGAGTGAAGAAATGGATCCTCCCTAGAGCTTCCAGAAAGGAATGCAGCTCTGCCAACACCTTGATCTGGGACCCAGTGAGATGCACAGAATTAGACCATAGAACTGCTAGATAATAAATTTGTGTTGTTTGAGCTACTAAGTTTGTAGCAAATTGTTAATGGCAGCAATAGGAAACTCATCCAAATGGGGAGCAAGGCTATCGATAAATACCTGTGTAAATGTAACAAATGTTCACAGTGTAAAATAACAAGAACAATGCCAATTATGAAGGTAAGAGGATAGAATTTAAATATTGGACCATAAGAGCATATATATTGTAGAGAATATATTAGTCAGAGTCCTGTAAGGAGATTAGAAACATCACAGTGATTTGAACATGGAAAATTTAATATAAAGAATTATTAATAGCGACTGGAGTAATGTGGAGTTAGCTAGTGAGAGTGAAAGAGATTTATAAATAATACAAGAATGGCAGATATAAGAAACAACCACTAGGTCTTGGGTGGGTTGGAGTCCTCCGCACTTCCCTCAGAACTGAGATCCAAACATCACCGCAAAAGGCAAAGCTTGGCTCACTGGACAGCAGAGAATTCACTGAGGTGCAGGGCTGGGAGGACCTGCTGGAATCGGCCCTCTGGGGCACCACTAGAGGCCGCAATCAGGTGGGCAGCAAGCCTTGGAATTTGGGAGGTGCTAGAGAAGTCGCAACCAACAGGAAAGGCCCCTGTCTGTGGAAGGCTAGTGCACTTCTCCAGGCAGGTGAGGTTGGTGGTGGCAGGCCAGCCCCGTGGGACAAAGGGCAGGTAGAAGGGTCACTAGAAGTTGTCATAATTTGTTAAGTGTGCATGCTGAAGTAGCAGCGTAAGCACTGAAAGAGTAAACACAGAAGATGTGACTGCTGAGCACATGTACTGAAAAAGATAAAATTAGAAGAAAAACAATACTAACAAAATCAATCCAAAGAAGACAAGAGTAAGGGGGAACAGAAACAGGAAACAGTGGGATGAATAGAAAGTACATAATTAGCACTCAGACATAAATACAACTTTTTAAAAATGTAAACTCTTCAGTTAATAACTCTTCAGTTAAAAGACAAGGATTGCCTGATTAGAAAATAAATCCCACTATATGTTGATTTTGAGAGATGTAATGAAACATATTGTCTGAAACATAAGAACTCAGTAAGATGAAATTCAAAGGACATGTAAAGAGAGATGAAGCAAACACTAGCCAAAAGAACAGGAGTATTTCTATTAACATCCGCCAAAGCAGGATTTAAGGTAAAAAGGTTCACTACACCAATATCAAATATTCAGTTCACAAAGAAGATAAAACAGTTCTAAACTTCTAGTTTCTTAATAACGGAGCCTCAAAATACATAAGGTAAAATGTTGAAAGAACTAAGGGAAAAATAGAAATGTGTACCACTCGTAGGAGGGAACTTTATCAGATTTCTTTCAGTAACTTCTTTTAGACATTAAGGAGGTAAAAACTGAGTAAAGGTATAGAAAATTTAGAGCAAAATTATTAAGGTGAATAAAGAGGACATTATAGCACATCACACCCAACCAATGGAGAATATGTATTCTTTCCAAACACACAGAAACCATTTGTGGTACTCAGTACTGCCCATCTCAGTTCAATGAAAAGACTGACCTGTGCACTGTGTTCTCTGTCTACAACACAAGTTATAAAACAAAAACAAAAATATAATAAGACAAACAGCTTTGGGGCGCCTGGGTGGCTCAGTCAGTTAAGCATCTGCCTTTGGCTAAGGTCATGATCCCGGGGTCCTGGGATGGAGCCCCACATCGGGCTCCTTGCTCAGTGGGGAGCCTGCTTCTCCCTCTCCTTCTGCCTGCCTCTCTGCCTACTTTTGCTTCTATCTCTCTGTCAAATAAATAAATAAATAATCTTTAAAAAAATTTTTTTAAAAATAAGACAAATAGCTTTAAACTTTTTATGTTTGGAAGCTTGAAGACACAACGAAAACACTCCTAAATCAAAGAAGAAAACATACCAAAATTACAAAAGCAAGCAAAAGTATTTAATAGGGGACATTCTGGGTACAGCCAAAGCAGCACTTAGAGGGAAGTTATATCCTTAGTGGTTATCTTCGAAAATAAAATTATTCACATTCAATGAGCTAAGCAAAGGACATTAAAATAACTTCCAAATCAAGCAAAACAAAAGGAACAATAAAGATAAAAAGAGAAAACAAGTAAATGGAAAGCAAATGATGAAGAGAGGAACAAAAAAGCCAGAATTGGTGCTTCAAAAAATATGATTGAAATAAGCAAAACTCTGAAACAATTAATTCAGAAAAAAAGAGAGAAAGCATAAGCAATATTAAACATAAACAATGTTAAGAATGAGGAGGACAAAATTAATGTGCTACAGACATTAAAAAGATAAGAGGATATTCTAAATAATTTATGCTGATAAATTTTAAAACATGAAATAAATTCCTAAAAAACTGAAAATTATCTTCAAAATGTCAATGTTCTGAAAGATACTTTTAAAAGGCTTGGGAATCATTCTAGTGAGAAGGAAACTAAAGAGAAATGGAAAGTGCAACATGTGATTATTTTCTTGGAGCATAGGTCAATTAAAAAATTTTTTTTCTTTTTTATTGTTATGTTAATCACCATACATTACATCATTAGTTTGTGATGTAGGGTTCCATGATTCATTGTTTGTGCATAACACCCAGTGCTCCACGCAGAACGTGCCCTCCTTAATACCCATCACCAGGCTAACCCATCCCCCACCCCCTCCCCTCTAGAACCCTCAGTTTGTCCTTCAGAGTCCATCGTCTCTCATGGTTCGTCTCCCCATCCAATTTCCCCCCCTTCATTCTTCCCCTCCTGCTATCTTCTTTTTTTTTTCTTAACATATATTGCATTATTTAATTTAAAAAATTTTTTAAACCTATAGATGATACTACTGCAACATTAAGGGAAATATGAATGTTATTGACTATTAGATAACAGAATAATCTCAATGCCAAACTACCTGTGAGTGGTAGTAGAAAAACACTACCTAGTGAAATATTTACAGCTGTCGTACTATATCTACAGCTAACTCTTAAGTGACCCAGAAAAAAAATGCATGTGTATCTATAGTTTTGCCTGTGTCTGTGTGTGATTGGGACAGAGGGAGAGGGGAGGGAAAGAGAGTTCAAGGAAGGAGAATACAAATGTGGCAAAATGTTAACAATCAGTGGATCTAGGTGGGAGGTATATGAATGTGCATTGAGATATTCTTGAAACTTCCAGATAGTTTGAAAATTTTCAAAATAATTTAAATACAAATTAACAATATTAACATCATAGACAATAGAAATATAATAAAAACACAACTAAGAATATTAACTCAGGGGCGCCTGGGTGGCTCAATCCGTTAAGCGTCTGGGATCAGGTCATGATCCCAGAGTCCTGGGATCGAGTCCTGCATCCAGTTCCTTGCTCAGCAGGGAGACTGCTTCTCCCTCTGCCTGCCATTTCCCCCTGCTTGTGCTCTCTCTCTCTCTCAAATAAATAGATAAAATCTTAAAAAAAAGAATATTAACTCAAACAAAATAGGAAGTGATCCAGTAATTTAAATCATCTCTCATAAAAAACACTAGGCTAATGTTTTAATAAAATTTTAAGGAATTGATAATTCCAATCTTACATAAAATTTTCTAAATTCTAAAAAAGCAAGAATGACTCCAAAGTCATTTTGTGAGTGCACATAATCTTGATAACCAAATCTGACAAAGACAGCAGAGAACAAAGAAAATTACAAGACAAACCCACTGTGAACTCAGATGCAAATATTCCCCTCCTCCCGAAAAAAAAAATTATCAAGCTGACCTAACAGAATATTAAAAATTGGTGCTTAATTTCAGAAATGCAACGTTCATTTAATTTTAGAAAAGAGAGTAATGTAATTCACCACATTAACATATTTAAAGAAATAAGTGGGATGCTAATTTAAAAGATGCAGAAAGGTGTTTTTAAAATTCAACATATATTTATGATTTTTTTAAAAAGTCTCAGAAAACTGTAAGTATAAAAACTATGGCAGAAACTTCCACATCCTTATCAAATGAATACATGTAATCTGTATATATATCTATCTACGTAATATATACTATACATGATACATTAATACATGTATTAATCTTGTGTGTTAAATGTCATATGAAATTGTAAAGCTGAAAGCTTTCCCTCTGTTAATAAACTGATAATAAGGCAAAGATGCTATTCTCACTTCTTTTGTTCAGTTTTGCACTGGAGGACTTAGTAAGCATGATTTTAAAAAAGAAAGAAAGAAGAAGGTATAAAGATTGGGGGGAAAAGGAAACAAACAATTATTGTTTGCAGATTATATGACTGAGTGTGGAAGTAAAAAAATCTATAGAAAAATCATTAGAGTCAATAAGAGCCTTTCTCAAGATTATTGAATACAAAATATTATGTGAAAATCATTTGCCTTTCTGTATACCAGCCAGGATAATTAAAAATATTTAAAAAACCAACCATTAAAAAATAACTAGGAATAATTATAACAAGAGACCTCTATAGAGAACATTATAAAACATCAAGAGACATTAAATAGACTGAAATAAACGATTAGAGATACCAGGTTATGAGTCTGAAAGTATTTTCATATTAATGATGTCATTTCTATCTAAAAAATGTTTTATCAATTCAATGCAAACCCAGTAAGAATCCAAAAAAGGCTATTTATCTGTTTATTTGGTGGGACTTTATAACCTGATCTAAAATACATTCATAAGTATAAAGTGCCAAAAAAAACAAGACACTCTTGCAGAACAAGGTGGTAGATTTTGTCTTACCTTATATCAAGAATTATTATAATGCCAAAGTAATTAGGATAAAGTGCTATTTTCTCAGAGACAAACAGCCCAGTGAACTAGAATAGAGTGTAAGGAAACATACCCATATATGGATAAAGAGATATTGGCTACCAATGAGGACACAATATCTTCTCAATGAATTGTGCTGGGACAATTAGATATGCATAAGGAAAAACCAATGAAATCCTATCCCTACCTTATACCAATTCTGAGTGCATTAAAAAACCTACATGAAAGGCAAAACTATAAAGTGTTTAGAAGATAATATAGGAGACTATCTTCATGACCTAGTGGTAGAGGAGTTTAACATATATATACACACACACACACATATATGTATATATAGATATGAAATACTAACCATAATATATATGTGAAATATTAACCATAAAATTAAAAATTAATCAATGTGATTACATTAAATTAAAAATATGTATTCACCTAGTATCATAAAAAGGGTGAAAATAGGAGCCACAACTGGGAGGATATTTATGATACATGTAACTCACCCTAAGGTCTAGTATCCCGAATGTATGTAGACTCTTCCTAATTTATAATGAGAATTATAGCCACCAGATTATCCAAAATTAAAGTCTGCTCTTATCAAACATTAATGACAACCTGGAGCGATGGGAACTATCTTATCCTATTGATGGGGGCAGAAGGTGCTACAATTCTTTGACAAACTGTTACATAGTCAAATTGAAGATACACATCCAGGGACCCCGAAGTGCTACTGTAGATATTTACCCTGGAGAAAGTGCACATGTGGACAAGAGTGCTTCTTACCACACTGTTTGTGATGGCTCCCACCTGCAAACAGCCCAAATGTCAATCCACAACAGAAGGGACAAATAAACTGTGACATCTTCACTCCATGGAATACAATAAAGCAATGAAAATGAACACACTACTGCTACACACTCAAAAACAAAACCACAGATACATCCCCAAAACATCATGTTAAGCTAGAGAAGCCGGACACAAAAGACTGGCTAGTTAGGGTATTATTCCATTCATAGAGAATCTCAAACCTAGGCAAAAAGAAATTATGTTTCTTAAGGATGGATTCGTATATGGTAAAACTATAAAGCAAAACACAGAAATGATGATGACAAAAACCAGGAGGGGCTTCCCTGTGGAGCTGTAAGCCCCTGGAAGGCAGGAACCAAGTATTGTTATCTTTATCCGAAGCTTCTAGCACAGACCACACAGTTGGCACTCAATAAATTTTTATTAATTAGATGCTACAGTGTCTACAATATAAGTTATTAAAATTTAATTGTTAAATACTGTGGCCTAAATTTGTCTCCATCTCAGGCTACAGTTTCCAGCAAGACCATCAAAAAACATCCCTTGCTGGCCAGGGCTCCTCATGCAGTGTTTGCAGAGAGCTCTTGTAGGCAAGAGCATCACTTGTATTTTAAGCAATGGACGCTAAAAAAAGAAAAGACCCCCAGAACTTCCCCACGAGGATCTCACATCATGATGGATGACAGGGAGGCAGGAAGAGACGATGACAGAAGAGGGTAGGGCATTAGAGCGTTGCTGATGATTAAGTTACATCTCCCGCGAAAATGAACCGCTTTTAATAGGATCCTCAGGCCTCTAGCCAGCACGCACCAAAGGAGGCTGGAGTGAGAAAGTCTGGCCAGTGAGGAGGGAAGGGAGAAGAGATTTGAAGATAACCTGACACAAACAACGAATCATGGAACACTACATCAAAAACTAATGATGTAATGTATGGTGACTAACATAACAGAATAATAAAAAGGAAGAAGATAACCTGAATCTTACCACTTCTACTTACCTCTACTGGTTGCTGGTTACTTCTTCTAGAAGGAAACATGCTGATCTCATTCCCCCACCCCATCCCCACTCCCACCACTGCTCCTCGGTGTACAGAGAAGAGCCTGGGAAACTTGTGTTGGGTTTTGATAATGAGGGTGGGGGCCAGGAAACCTGAGAAAGGGAGAGAAGGGCATCACTCATGGAAGCAGATGGTCATCGGACAAGATGTTGTATCTTGGAAGGAGGCTGGAGGAGTCTGGAGATGGCCTGTGGCTAAGGGAGGTGGTCCAAGGGGCCTCCCAGAGGCCCCAGGTGGATTGTGCTGCCAGCTATCACGTGTTTATTTCCCTAGCGTTATCCAGGCCCTTGTAGTGGAATCTGGGTTAAATATTCCTGCCCGTTCCCAGCTGCTGCCCACAGGGAAATAAGCCAAGAGCTGCAAGTCACCAGGATTCAGAAGGGGAGTGGCGCTGCCTGAGGCCACTGTGGTGAGGCAGCCTTGACTTGCCAGGAGTCTCCCAGGAAAAGCTGTGTAAGGGAAGACAGGAATCAGGGCTGTCAAGCCCAGCTCCCTCCCGCCGCTCCCTCCCCAGCATCTCTGCCCACTGCCCATGTGACAGGCCCCTTCGGTTTCATTCAGGGAATCCGCAGGTCCCTGCTTTGTCTGGGCAGCTGACTTCAGGCCAGCGCAGGGTGGCAGAGGGATTCTGTTTCTCAAGAGGAGACCACATTTCCCCAGGAAGCAGGAGGACAATGTTGGAGTAAGTTGCACAGTGGGTGATCACAAAGCAGGACAGATGGGGACTTGTAAAATCTCTTTTCCAAATATATCTCAAAGGGTTTCTGAGACAACTGTTGGTGACTCCACAGGACACGGGTGCCTGGTGGAGACACAGGGTGAGAATGGTCTAAGAAGCCAACCTTCCTCTGAGGCCTAATTTGTCACTCTTGGGTCAGGGAGCAAGTATGGGCATGTTCCCGATTTAGTCTCTGCCTTGTGACTTTCTGAGGGAGAGATGCCCAAGTCCAGCAGACCCTGCTGCTCTGTTTTCACAGCTGTGCGCTGGTTGCTGTTACCAGTTCATGGAAGAGGGACCTCAGGCGTAGACAGGACTCCCAGAAGAACAGAGAGCAAGCTGAGCCCCCGAAAGAGGTTTTAGAGGCAACAACAGACAAACAACTCAGTTATGAAACCTAGGGCCAGGGTCTTTTGTAGCAGAGGGTGACTCAGAAGAGCAACTTCCCTTCCAGACTCCAAGATTCCAGACTCCCGGGGCTGATGTCCTGGAATCAGGCTCAATGTGTAATCAAGGCTATGAAAAAGGAGATCATCTTTGCCTGCCAGTTTTAATTACATTGTGGGGAAATAATGATTAACTAGAGCCCAAGACAGACAGCTTCTTAAAATACCAAGGAGAGCAGCCACATGCTATTTGAAGGTATATTGCTGTCATCACAGCAGAAACAAAGGCATATCAGATGTGGCTCCCTGTCTGCAGATCCTAGATCTCCTTTCAGGTTTCTAATCCAAGAAGTAACAGCAAGGCACTGAGATTCCAGCTCCAAATTATTCCTGCAAACACTGCCTCTCCAACTCATCCAATTACAAAGTGGGGTTTTAGGAAAATGACTGCTCTTATGCATCTGGAAATATCCAAAGTGGCATACTGTTTTGAGACATGTCATTGCAGTTCTGATGAGACCCTGGGTTTATTTCTGCCTGGGACATTGGCACAGGCAAGATCAGATCAGTCGGGGGAAGGCGGAAGTCTCTCCTGGCCGTGTTGAGGCAAAGAGAGGGGAGTAGAATGGAGTGGGTGTTGAGAAAGTCCGTGAGGCCACTTGATTTAACCCATGCCAAGACCCTTCCTTCCACATCACCTCTACAGCTGTTGAGAAAACTCCAAATCTCACACCTACCCAAAGACTAGAGAGGAAAACACGCCTCCATGGGTGAGAAATGCACTTGAAAGAGCCACAGAATATTCATGTCTACTAAAAATAAAATTGGCGCTGCCATTGAGGAAAATGAAAATGGACTTCTAAAAAAAGATGAATGTGGTGGTTCTGACCCATGGAACATGGTCTGATAGCTCTCATAGAATAGGGCACATATCCTGAAAAAACTGGTAACAAAAAAAGATAAGGGAGTTATGGACAAGCTGTGCTCCTGTGGCTTGGACAGAGACTTCCAAATTAAACTGGTGAGATGTTGGCCATGCTGGAGGAAGTGTCTGATTTGGCCATTTCCACCCAAGCCCTTGGTGGTAGGCAGTCTGAAATCCACTCTGTGCCTCTGTCCTCAGACTGTGATGTGCTTTGCAGGCCATCGACGCCTCCTGGCTTGGTCTGGCAGAGTACTCTTTGCCAAGCTCTAGGCTCTCCGCCCTCCCAACTGTGGAGCCCTGCCTGGCCTGTGACCAGTGCATTCTCCCTGCCATTTGGCAGCTTAGGAACAAATGGAAGTATACAAACTGGGAGTATAGGCAGCTGGCCTCTTCCTCTTCCTAACAGAGAGGTTATAGAAAAAGCAGGTCACTCCAAATGAAGCTAAAGATGACATGTAAATCTTTCCTCTTGTTGGAAGTTTGTTGCTTTTCAAAAGAAATTTAAAGATTCTGCAGTATAAATGTCTGTTACAGAAAGTGGTAAGATGACCATTGATCGGATGTCAAAGAAAGAATCCCATCTTGATATTGCAGAGCCTTAGACTTATATACACAAACTCCCAAAGAATTTTGAGCTCCCCCAAAAAAGTTAATCCCTTTAGCCTTAAAATATTCACCATGCACACACACACACACACACAAACAATTTTTTTCCAGGATATGCAAGCCTTATAAAAAACTGAGATTTGATTCACTGTTGTAGAAATAAACATGACTCAATGCTGCTTCTTAGTAGAATACCAATAGTGAAAATGGCTTCAGTAGGACAATAAAGGTATTATAATGATTTTTCTTGTAGGTTAATCTTCTGGGTCTCACAGGGAGTCTCTCCTACCTGGCTGCTGGGAGGCTGAGCCAGTGGACTTCTTACACAAAAACCCCTTCTGGGAATGGCTGGAACATTCCTCAGCAGGCTGGGCAGCAAATCACAGATCTCTGCTTCCAGGATGGTTTTCAATTGAATTCAGCAAGTATTTATCAAGCTCCTGGCTGTGCCCAAAGCCCGAGCTGGACTAAGCAATGCACAGGATAAAAGACGGAGAAGGGACGGACTGTGGGCTCCAGCCAGAGAGGAAGATGAACAAGCCTGCAGGGAGATGCTCCCTGGCCTCAGCTGGGTCAGGATTTGGGACATGTCAGCCTATAGAGTCTGTTTCCAGCATATTCACCCAGAGTCTGCCCGTGGCAAGTTACATCAAAGGCCCTTCAAGGGGGGCAACATGGAAGGAGAGGGCAATTCAAAACCGCCATCCAGAGGCAGAGGGTGCAGGCGAGGTGAGTCATGGCTGGATGTGAGCTGCGGAGGAGTCAGGCTGGGAGCCGGGGAGTAAGAGATGGAGACCCACAAATGCCATCGGTTATGCGGTATTGAAGGCAATGCAGGGAAGCCCCTGAGCCTGTACTCTCACCTGTGTTTTATTTCCAGAGGGCAGTTGCTCCACGGTGATAATGGCCTTGGTATCCCAGCCCTCCTCACTGTGGTAGTGGGGGACTTCATCTGTGACAAAGAATGCAAGCTCCAGAGTAGATGTGCTTGGGATTAAATTCTGGCTCTGACACTTAAACTTCGAAACCTCCCTTTCCACACCCACTGCCTCTTCTCGGAGAAACACATATTCATGCAATCTCTGGTGCTATCCTTTCTCATATCAGACTGCTACACGTGTTGTGCCTCTTTTCCTCTATCCCCAAAGCCTTTCATCTTCCCTCCCTTTTATTTTTGCCAGACTCATTACACAGAGAGCCAGCATGGAGTAAGCACCCAGAATAGACGAGTTAATTTCTCTGAAAACCCATGACCAAGTTTGTTTCCCTATCATGAGCTTCATCTAGATGCCAGACAACTGCTCAATAAAGGGGATAATAGTAATAATACCTCCCTGACAGAGGTGATGTGGGGCCCGATGAGATCATTCCAGCACAAGGGCAGGCAGACAGAAGCGTTCAGTACATGTTGCCTGTCATTTCATTCATTTCTCCAACGAATATAAATTAAGTGCCTCCTAAGACGGTGTCTGGCCTGTGTGCCCGGCCTCACAGAACTAAACCCAACAGAGTCACCATCCTGTGGGAACGTAGAAAGAGATGAGTGAAGAGAAAGTGGTTATAGAACAGGTGGCAAATGCTCTGAGAAAGGGAGCCAATAAGAGGCTGTTCAGACATGAAGTTCCCCTCACCCAGCCTGGGGATGGGCAAGGCTCTTTGGAGGTTTGATTCCTGATTTGCCTTAGAAGGAGAATAGCAACTAACTTGGTGTAGAGGAAAATGGGGGATCAGAAGAACATCTCAGAAAGGGGACCCGGCATGAGCAAAAGTAGGAAGGCCATAAGCAAGCAAGGCAGTGTTTGTAGAGAAAAGATAATTCGCCCAGTGTTACAGGAACATTCCACACAGAGCAAAGGGTGTAAGAGCGGGGCAGGGGCTGGAGCTTTACAGGAGACACTGAATGGCTTGGATGCTCTCCTGGGATTGGGGGTGGGGAGAGTAGGGAGTCAGGAGAGGGATCTGCATTCCAGAAGGGTCCTGCTGGCATTATTGACTAGCTCCCAACAGAGAGAGAGCCTAGGAAGACCAAATAACTAGGAATCCTTGGCAGTAATCCAGGCCAGGGATAATGGGGGGCTAGACTGAGGGCAGTAGAGTCTAGAAAGATTTAGGAAGTAAAATTGGCCAAACTCAGAGGTTTTGTTGGATGTAAACTGTGGAGGGAAAAATCCAAGCCAGGCTTCTAACTTGGGAAGCTGGTGGCGCCAGCGTCCAAAGCAGAGTAAGCAGGAAAAGGGCAGGTTGGGACAGGAGGGTAAGGAGCTTGGGTCTGAGGCAAATTGGGTTGGCTCAAAGGGCCAGAGGTGGGGCAGTAGGAAGAAGGGCAGGTGACCGTGGTGTTGGGGCTGAAGCGGGTGGCTGGACAGACAGCACCTGAGCAGGAAGTAAGCCTGCTCCTGTCAGGACTCCTACAGTGTGCCTTGCCCTCCGCCAGACTGCAAGGGCCCCCGGTGTGGCTGTTTGCAGCAATAAGAAGGCATCCTGACTCTTCTTCATGACTCATCTTCTCTGGCAGATGATCCTGGTGTCATGAAAACAACTTCTTCCCTGGTGCTCTCACCTCCTGCCTCTGCCCTCAAATGCTTCCTCCTTCTCTCTGCTCTTTCTAAAGGACTCCAAAAACCACCATGTTTCTTCCTGGCTTAATCTTCCATGGCTCTCCACTGCTTTCGAGATTCAAGCAAATCTCTTCAGCATGGTGGTTTGATAACTTTCTGCTCCTATAGTATTGATATGATTTTCAAATGACTAAACAGAAAAAAAGAACAAGTGTAATCAGCTACCTGGATAATTTAGAACAAGTAGAGATGGTCTCAGAACCCTTCAGGATCTGCAGCCCATCCATTCTATTAGGCAACATCTTGGCCCCAAATATTGCCAAGTACTAGTTTGTCCTAGAAATTCAGAAGTGGCAGGGCTCTTAACACTGGAGAATTCCCTACCTCCTGCAAGGCCTTCATGTGTGGTTCCTACTTCCACTTCTCGACCCTCCTCCCTTTCCACACCCGCTGCCTCTCCTCAGAGAAACGCATATTCATGCAATCTCTGGTGCTATCCTTTCTCATATCAGACTGCTACACGTGTTGTGCCTCTTTTCCTCTATCCCCAAAGCCTTTCATCTTCCCTCCCTTTTATTTTTGCCAGACTCATTACACAGAGACCCAGCATGGAGTAAGCACCCAGAATAGACAAGTTAATTTCTCTGAAAACCCATGACTAAGTTTGTTTCCCTATCATGAGCTTCATCTAGATGCCAGACAACTGCTCAACCCCTGCCTCCTCCAAAGAGTCAGCGAGGCCTGCAGTAGCATCGGTTTTTAAGCATGAGGACTCATTAACCCACCAAGGGGGAAGCCACTGTAGGAAGGATCATTTGCTATCGTGTGGAAGGAATACAATTATAAACTGGAGCAAGTGGCCTTTGGGGAGTGACACCATTTAATTGTTGTAGCTTGCCTTCTCCATTATTCTACGCAGCTAAGGTAGAAAATGAATATGAAACGGTTATGTCATTCCCCAAAGTAAATAGTTTAATAACTTTCTTTTTAGACAATGTACATGGTTTCTAAACAACTGGATGGAAAAGTAGAAAGTAAGTCCATTGCTCAGCTATTTTACACCAGGTAGGGGTGGTCTCAGAATCCCCCAGCATCTTCAGCCCTTCCATCCTGGTGCGTGACACCCTGGCCCCAGATAGCCAAACTTACCAGGGAGCCCTCACTGGCATTTTAGGACTAGAAAAGAATCTCAGAGACCATATAATCTCACAGCCTCATCACAAATATCAAAGGAGTGAATTCTCAGGCACACTCATAAGTCTATGTGTGCTGCATCCAATTAACTGGACACCTAAAATATCAGGAAACTGGAAAATTTTCCAGGAAGGTCAAAGAACTAAAAATGCGTTTCTCTAGGAGTTTTGAGCATGAGGTTTCTCCCTCTAGGAGCTGGTGAGTAAAGAGATCATTTAAATGGGATAAACAGATAATTAAATGGGAAATCATAAGGAAAGTACTGGAATCTTTGTAAGCACAGGTAGGAGGGGGCAGTTAATCCAGAACAGGGAAAGCAGCGCCAGCCTCTTACAGATGGAAATATCTGGACTGAGACCTCAGCTATGAGTTAGCCAGGTAAAGGTGAAGGGCACTACAGTGACACAGACAAAAGAAACTGCATATACAAAAGTCTTGAGGTAGGAACTCAGGGCAAACTTTGGAAATGGCAAGTGGTTCAGAAAAACTGAACCTTAGCTTTGGAGATCGGGTGAGGAGCGATGAGAGGGGAAGCTAGACAAGGAAGCCAAGGCCAAGTTCTGGCACGTCTTGTATTGTAATAGTAATGCATAGTAACACTGAGCAATTTAGATCTTCTCCTGAGGTCAATAGGGAGAAATTGAAGGGGATTGACATGGGCAGATATGCATTTTAAAGTGACCACTTCACTCTGGCTGCAGGGTGGGGGAAGGACTGGAGAACCAATAGGGAGCTACAATCAGATAAGAGATGAAATGCAGAAGGGGCAGCAAGAATGAAAAATGGGGGAGGGGAGAAATATTTAAAAGGCAGACTCAAAAATTCTTGGTTATTGATTGAGGTGGGAGGTTAGGGATAGGAAGGAATCAAGGGTGATCGCAGGTTCTGGCTCGGTTGACTGGGTGATGGCATCCACTGAATGACAACCCCCAGTGGGAGGCATCAGTGTGGGGCAGGGACATAAGAAGAACTGTTTTACTTATTACTTATTGTTACTTATTTATTACTGTATGCCAGGCATGAGGATCAATGCTTTTCATGTTATTACTTCATTTAATCCTCATTTCAGCATTATAAATTAGGTAATATTATTATGCCTAATTTACAAATAAGATACTGAGGCACAGGGACATTAGCGCTTTTCCCCAATATCTCACAACTCATGAGGGGCTGAGCCAAGATTCAGACATAAGATTGGGTGGAAATCAACAATACTGTTAAGCTTGGAATGCTAATTAGACATAAAAATGGAGCTATTAGAGAGGTAGCCCAAGTCTAGATTTTGGAAGACAAGTCCGCCTGGTATCCTGGAGGTCAAGGGAAGAAAGTGTTTCAAGAAAGAGGGAGTGATTGACAATGCAGATGTTACCGAGAGACGAGCCCAAAGACTGAGACTAGAATTGGATTTGGCAACATGGAGGTGATTGATCTCAACATGAGTGGTGAGGACAAAAGCTATTTCAAGTGGGCTCAGAAAAGTGGGGGGTGAGGTGTAGAGGCATTGAATGTATACTCTCCCAAAGAGCTTTGTGTCACCATGGGTAGCAGAGGAATAGGGCAATGGAGAGGAATACGGAGTCAGGGAAGGTTTTGTTAAGACAGCAGCAGGCTTGTATGCGGATGGGAATGAGTCGATAGAGAAGGGCATTTTCATATTATAAAAAGGAGAGAGCGGGGCACCCTGGGAGAAAACCCAGCCTGCAGGTGGAACAGTTGGCTTCAGATAGGAAGGGGAGGAGTGCGCCCATTGTCACAGAGGGAAAGGCAGAGCCCTTGGAGGCGAAAGATTGATGGGCATTCTGGTGGGAGAGAGAATTGCACGATTTTCTTCTCTTTTCTCAGGGAAGGAATTGCACGATTACAAGCTGACAGTAAGGAGATGCTGGAGGCTTGAGAAAAGAGGGAAAGTGTGGAACATTATCTAGATCCAGGGACCCACTCGGGATCTGCGATGGTAAATTTAAAGTGAGACCTGATGTGTTCCTCCAGCCATGTTTATCTGCTTAGTTGCACACGTAGAATGGATGGAAAGCTGGCTTTAGCCGGGGGAACTGGGTTTTTCCAGGAAAGTGCAATGAAACAAAAGAAAAGCAACGGTGTCTTCAAGAGCAAATAGTAATGAAACACAAGTTTGAAAATAAGGGAAGTAGGGCTGATGGGTAGTGAAAATGTGGCAGGGCTCAATGTTAGAGTCCCAGGGAGTCCAAGAATTGCAAGAGTGAATTGAGTGAAGACAGCACGGGATGCAGATCAGAAGCTGGCAGTAGCCAGTTTGCTATGCGCCGGGTGAAGACTTTGAGGGTTTAGTCATTGCTAATGAGAAGGTTGTTGGTGTGCCCCCGGGAGGGGGTATGGAAGTGGAATGGACAAAAATGTCACCAGCAGTGGGCAGTTCAGCAACTAAGAGGTCAAAAAGTTGGGGGCCTTATTCCAGGAATGCCCAAACCACCAAAAATGATGGCAGCAATAGTGGAGGACAGAATGCAGTGAGCCAGGAATAAAAATCTTTGAAGACTGATACCTGAAGAAGACAGAGTAAGAGGATAGCATATAATTCCAGCAAAAGAGGCTAGATGGCATCTCATCTGAGGAGATGCAAATCAAAGAGGATGGAGGACTGCCAAGGAAGAAGGGAGAAAGGATCATCAAGAAATAGAATAAGGACAAAGAAGACATCAAACTCAAGTCTTGGCTCTGAAGGAAAAAAGACAGCCTCCACTTGAGAAGTCTGCTGAGGAAGCCATGTCCTTAGGGGGAAATCAGGTGTCAGTGAGAGCAGGCAGGTGGAGGGGTCCTTCAGAGAAGAGGGCTCTGCATTCCAGGGGCACAAGGGAAGTGTAGAGGGGGATGGCCAATGGGGATCCTGGGCCACACAGAGCTGACAGTGTGGATGAGGAAGGAGACCCAGTGACTGAGGTCCACAGTGACAGAGGGCCTCGTGTGATGAGTCCTGATCATCCCTTAGGACTGCTGTGTCACAGGTTGGAGGCTGAGGGAAGATGCCCATGGCAAATGCTGCAGAGAGGTCGGCCAAGGTAAGGCAGGGATGCTTTCCATGGGATTTAGCCATGGTCACTGATGGCCACAGGAAGAGCTACTGCAGTGGCTCCGTGGAGGAAGAAGCTGGGCTGCTGTGGGATGAAGCATGAGCGGGAGCGGGAAGAGGTGGAAAAACTCCTCCCTGCAGCACAACTTCCTGGCTGCCGCACCTTGGACAACCCTTTCCACCTCTCTGAACCCCCATTTTTTCACCTAGACATTGAGGTATTAATCATGATCTTATGGGGTTGTTGTGATTAAGTGAAATCAGGTAAAACTGTGTGTTTGACAAATAGTTGGTAGGCAATAAATGGTAATTATGGTGAATAGGACATGTATTATTGCTGGTGCTTGGCTATAAAGGATTTGAAAAATAAGATGGGAGCAAGAATGAGATGTGGGGTTAATGGGATTATTTTTGTTTTTTGTGTTTTTTAACATGGAATAGATTCACTGGAGCATGTTTAGAGATGGAAAATAGAGCTGTAGACAGTGAAGAAAACTGTCCCTTGTTGAAATGAACCTACGACCTTGGCTGTCTCAGCTCTGGTTACAAGGAAACGGAGATGACTTGAAAATCTGCAAATGTATTTGGAAAAGCCACTAGGGTTCCCAGAAAGCATAGCCATTCAGAAACCTCAGGAAATGTCATCCGCAGCTTCAATAGGCCTTATCACACCAGCTCTAATATGCTTTCTGGAATGAAATGCTGTTGATTATACAGCCAAGCTATGATTTTCTGATTTGTGCAACAATATCTCTCTGGAAGGAAGATAGATTGTCATGCATTGAGTTCCTAATCTAATGTCTAATTTTGTCCAAGGTACTGTAAATCTTGGTGTGTTACCTGAAGGGAAAACTTTGATTTCCAAAAAATGAATATTATAGAGTTTTTCTATGACCCAAAGAGACTAGTGCACCAGGCACAGGCCACGCAGCATGGATTTTTGCCAGCCACATTAAGACATTGAATATAGAAAGCAGCAAGTGCTGATCCTGACCAACTGTCACCCTGTGTCCGGCGGTCCCTCACCTTCCTCAAATTCAATTTCTCAAAGTCTAAATTAGCACCAGAAATAAAGGAGGGCACAACGCTGTTCTTTAGCAAATAAAGTGTAGAAGGGTTAAGAATGTGTGTAAATGTCACCGGGGCAGTTTTGGTCTATGTAAATGGTCTTCAGGAGAAGCATCCAAACTTTAGTCACCTCTCCAGGCCTGGTAGGGGAGAGCAGGTGGGGTCAGAAGACCACAAAGGCAGCTTAAGATGGGTTGCCAGGAAACAAACTTGCCCATCATTTTCAAATTTAATTCAGTTGGCTTCTTCCAGGAAGTCCTCCCTGATACCTTTAGGTGTAGGGGATTGTCTCTGGGTTCCCACAGTCTCCAGTACTTGAACTCTTGAGGCTCTTATTTTTATTTATTTATTTTTATTTAAATTCAATTAATTAACATATATTATTTGTTTCAGAGGAAGAGGTCAGTGATTCATCAATCATATGTAATACCCAGTGCTCATTATATCATGTGCCCTCCCCAAAATATGGCCTTGAGTCCTTTCCATTCTCTCTCCTACCTCCTACGACAGGCACAGTAGATCTCACACCAGTCCTCTTCTCCCTGTCTTGCCCAGACTTGTTTTACTATTTACAATGACCTCTCCTCATCTTGATCTCACGTCTCTTCATAAGGCCCTTTTCAACTGATACCAATTCAACCAGCTCCCTCTTCCTCCAGAACTTCTCAAAGCAGTGGACAGAGGACCACAGTAGGGAGGGAAATACAATACACAGAGCCGTGAGCTCAGAGCATTGAAGGGCAAGCAGGGATCCAGACCACAAATATGACGTTCCATCAATGAAATAATTCCAATGAACTCTTCCTGAGTACTTAGCATATGCAGACACTGGCTGATTGCTGAGGTTTTCCTCAATCTTCCAGTGGTCCCTTCCCCGACAATTGTTGATATGGACAATCGGTGTTTCCTCCATCCTTTGTAAAAGGATGGAAAACTACAGCTTCAAGAGGCCCTTGTGCACCAGACGGAAGCCCATTAACCCATTCCTAGAGACATTCTGGAGTCTTCAATAAATAAGAGCCTCCTTAATGTCCAAGATGGACACATACCAGTAAAGGCAAAGGCACATAAGGGCTGTGAAGGAAGCCATTGAGGTACCAGCTATAGAAGAAAGGGGAAGGGTCTACTTTAGATGGTCTTGAACTAATAAGTTGTCTCTCCACTCTCCCTGAGGAGGTGACACTTAAGGTGAGAACTAAGTGATAAGAAACTGGCCAAAGAAAGTGCCATTCAGACAGAGCCCAGCATGTGCAAAGGCCCTGAGCACAATGTGGGTTTATGTGTTGAGGTGGAGCCCAGTGACTGAGGGAGGGCCACCTGAGGTGAGGATAGAGAGGGGCAGGAGCAGGTCGTGTTGGCCTTTTAAGCTATGGTAGGAGCTGGGTTTTGTGCAAAATGAAATGGGAAGCTGTTAAAGGGTGGTAAGCAGGGGTATATTATCAGACAATATAAATGTTAAGAGGAAGAGGACCTGGGTGGCTCAATCAGTTATGTGCCTGCCTTCGGCTCAGGTCACGATCTCAGGGTCCTGGGATCAAGCCCTCCATCGGGCTCCCTGCTCAGCAGGGAGTCTGCTTCTCCCTCTCCCTCCACCCCTCTGCTCTCCCCTCACTTCCCCCGTACCTCCCTGCTTGTGCTCTCTGCTCTCTCTCTCAAATAAATAAATGAAATCTTTAAAAATAAATAAATAAATGTTAAGAAGAACCTTCTGGCAGCTGTGCGAAGAATGGATGGGAGGAGGCAAAAGTGAAAGCAGGAAGCCCAGTTAGGAGACTGCTACAGTAACCCAGGTGAGAGAGGACGGTGGCTAGATCCCACCTCCAGGAGATGGACAAATGTGGATGGGTCAGAGACACAGCTAAGTGGAAAAAGTGCCAGTTGGCTGGAGGGGCTGAGTGAAAGGGAAGACTCAAAGGTGGCTCCTACATTTCTAGGAACACAGGAAGGGGTACGCTGTCGTGTTCCGGAGGGAACAAGCAAGAGTTCCAATCTAGAAGGGTTAGGTTTGTCCTGTCTTTGAACTTCCAAGGTACAGTCAGATTTGTGCAAAACCAGAGTGTGGAGGGGAGCTGTGGGCTGAATTATGCATTTAATGTCAGGGAGAAGCCCCTCAGGTGAGCTTAAGTGAAGTGGGATTTGTTAGGAGGATTCCGAGGAAGCTCACCAAACCTGAGGGCACAGGTAAGCCCAGTGAGCACTGTCTGTCTCTCTTTCTCTGTGTCTGTTATATCTACCTCTGCATTTCTCTCCCTGTCTATCTGTATTTGTGTCTGTGCTTCTGTCTTATTCTGAATGTGTGGCTATGTGTGTGGGCCTGTACCTCTCCCTGTGTCTTTCATCTTCACGATTATTTCTCTGCTTTTCTCTCTTCATGTGTTAGAAGTATCTGTGTGCTTTTATCTGCCTCTGTCCGTCGTCTGTCTGTCTGCACTGTCTCCTACACTGCTTCCTTTGACATGCTTGTTTCCTCCTCTCCCTGCTTCTGTGTACACATGATGAAACACAGCTGTTCCAATCCCACTTATACAACTTCCACTTCACCTGCCTAACAGAGACTGACCTGAGTGCCAACTCAGAATTCCAATTCCAAATTCCTGGGGGAGAGGAATCTGATTGGCCCAGCTTGAGTCAGGTGTTAATTTCTAGTTCAATTCAGCTGTGACCAGGGGGGCATGAAGCAGGGCCAGGAAGTGTCAAGCACCATAAAAAGAATTGTATGCTACTGATCAACAGAGCACTAAGGTCATAGCCAATGGAAAGGACAAGGAAGTAAAAGACTTTGAAAAACAGATAAAATGCTCACTATTAGGAAATACCATAAACACCTAACTAGAAACACCAGCAGAATCAAACAGAATAAGAGTGCTTGGCAAAATTGCTGGATTTAAGGGCAACCTCAGAAAATCAGTATCACCTTTTTTACACCAATTAGCCAATATAATTGGTAATAGCTAATTACCAAATATTATTTTTTTTCCAAATATTATTTTTTTAAAAGCTATAATTCAGGGGGGCGGAGCAAGATGGCGGAAGAGTAGGAGACCTGGATTTCGTCTGGTCTCAGGAATTCAGCTGGATAAGGATCAAACCATTCTGAACACCTACGAACTCAACAGGAGATTGAAGAAGACAGTAGCAACAACTCTCTGAACAGAAAAGCGACCACTTTCTAGAAGGTAGGACGTGGGGAGAAGTGAATCCGAGGCGATATTCGGGAGGATAGATGGCGGGGGAGGGGGCCTCCGTTGGCC
>NW_027397063.1:112330702-112351173 GCF_003265705.2 Callorhinus ursinus
TAACCTGGAAGAAATGGGTGCATTCCTAGAGATGTATCAACTACCAAAATTGAACCAGGAAGAAATAGAAAACCTGAACAGACCTATAACCACTAAGGAAATTGAAGCAGTCATCAAAAATCTCCCAACAAACAAAAGCCCAGGGCCAGATGGCTTCCCAGGGGAATTCTATCAGACATTTCAAGAAGAATTAATACCTATTCTCCTGAAACTGTTCCAAAAAATAGAAATGGAAGGAAAACTTCCAAACTCATTTTATGAGGCCACCATTACCTTGATCCCAAAACCAGACAAAGATCCCATCCAAAAGGAGAATTACAGACCAATATCCTTGATGAACATGGATGCAAAAATTCTCACCAAAATACTAGCCAACAGGATCCAACAGTACATTAAAAGGATTATTCACCACGACCAAGTGGGATTTATTCCTGGGCTGCAAGGCTGGTTCAGCATCTGCAAATCAATCAACGTGATACAATACACTAACGAAAGAAAGAACAAGAATCATATGATCCTCTCAATAGATGCAGAAAAAGCATTTGACAAAGTACAGCATCCTTTCTTGATCAAACTCTTCAGAGTATAGGGATAGAGGGTACATACCTCAATATCATAAAAGCCATCTATGAAAAACCTACAGTGAATATCATTCTCAATGGGGAAAAGCTGAGAGCTTTTCCCCCAAGGTCAGGAACACAGCAGGGAGGTCCACTATCACCACTGCTATTCTACATAGTATTAGAAGTCCTAGCCACAGCAATCAGACAACAAAAAGAAATCAAAGGCATCCAAATCAGCAAAGAGGAAGTCAAACTCTCACTCTTTGCAGATGATATGATACTGTATGTGGAAAACCCAAAAGACTCCACCCCAGAACTGCTAGAACTCATACAGGAATTCAGTAAAGTAGCAGGATATAAAATCAATGCACAGAAATCAGTGGCATTCCTATACACCAACAAGACAGAAGAGAGACAAATCAAGGAGTCGATCCCATTTACAATTGCACCCAAAACCATAAGATACCTAGGAATAAATTTAACCAAAGAGGCAAAGGATCTGTACTCAGAAAACTATAAAATACTCAGGAAAGGAATTGAAGAAGACACAAAGAAATGGAAGAACATTCCATGCTCATGGATTGGAAGAACAAATATTGTGAAGATGTCAATGCTCCCCAGAGCAATCTACACATTCAATGCAATCTCCATCAAAATACCATCCACTTTTTTCAAAGAAATGGAACAAATAATCCTAAAATTTGTATGGAACCACAAGAGACCCCGAATAGCCAGAGGAATATTGAAAAAGAAAAGCAAAGCTGGCGGCATCACAATTCCGGACTTCCAGCTCTATTACAAAGCTGTTATCATCAAGACAGTAGGGTACTGGCACAAAAACAGACACATAGATCAAAGGAACAGAATAGAGAGCCCAGAAACGGACCCTCAACTCTATGGTCAACTAATCTTTGACAAAGCAGGAAAGAATGTCCAATGGCAAAAAGACAGTCTCTTCAACAAATGGTGTTGGGAAAATTGGACAGCCACATGCAGAAGAATGAAACTGGACCATTTCCTTACACCACACACAAAAATAGACTCCAAATGGTTGAAAGACCTAAACGTGAGACAGGAGTCCATCAAAATCCTAAAGGAGAACAAAGGCAGCAACCTCTTCGACCTCAGCCGCAGCAACTTCTTCCTAGAAACATCGCCAAAGGCAAGGGAAGCAAGGGCAAAAATGAACTATTGGGACTTCATCAAGATAAAAAGCTTCTGGGACACCTGGGTGGCTCAGTCGGTTAAGTGGCTGCCTTCGGCCCGGGTCATGATCTGAGGGTCCTGGGATCGAGTCCCACATCGGGCTCCTTGCTCAGCAGGGAGCCTGCTTCTCCCTCTCTCTCCTTCTGCTTGTGCTCTCTCTGTCAAATAAATAAAATCTTTAAAAAAAAAAAAAGATAAAAAGCTTTTGCACAGCAAAAGAAACAGTCCACAAAACCAAAAGACAACCGAAGGAATGGGAGAAAATATTTGCAAATGACATATCAGATAAAGGGCTAGTATCCAAAATCTATAAAGAACTTATCAAACTCAACACCCAAAGAACAAATAATCCAATCAAGAAATGGGCAGAAGACATGAACAGACATTTTTCCAAAGAAGACATCCAAATGGCCAACAGACACATGAAAAAGTGCTCCACATCGCTCGGCATCAGGGAAATCCAAATCAAAACCTCCATGAGATACCACCTCACACCCGTCAGAATGGCTAAAATTAACAAGTCAGGAAACGACAGATGTTGGCGGGGATGCGGAGAAAGGGGAACCCTCCTACACTGTTGGTGGGAATGCAAGCTGGGGCAACCACTCTGGAAAACAGTATGGAGGTTCCTCAAACAGTTGAAAATAGAGCTACCATATGATCCAGCAATTGCACTACTGTGTATTTACCACAAAGATACAAATGTAGGGACCCGAAGGGGTACATGCACCCCAATGAGATACCAGTGTGAGGTGGTATCTCATGGAGCTTTTGATTTGGATTTCCCTGATGCCGAGCGATGTGGAGCACTTTTTCATGTGTCTGTTGGCCATTTGGATGTCTTCTTTGGAAAAATGTCTGTTCATGTCTTCTGCCCATTTCTTGATTGGATTATTTGTTCTTTGGGTGTTGAGTTTGATAAGTTCTTTATAGATTTTGGCAATGTCCACAATAGCCAAACTGTGGAAAGAGCCAAGAGATCCATCGACAGATGAATGGATAAAGAAGATGTGGTATATATACACAATGGAATACTATGCAGCCATCAAAAGGAATGAGATCTTTCCATTTGCAACAACGTGGATGGAACTGGAGGGTGTTATGCTGAGTGAAATAAGTCAATCAGAGAAAGACATTTGTCATATGACCTCACTAGTATAAGGAATTCTTAATCTCAGGAAACAAACTGAGGGTTGCTGGAGTGGTTGAGGGTGGGAGGGATGGGGTGGCTGGGTGATAGACATTGGGTAGGGTATGTGCTATGGTGAGCGCTGTGAATTGTGCAAGACTGTTGAATCATAGATCTGTACTTCTGAAACAAATAATGCAACATATGTTAACAAAAAAGAAAAAGAAGAAGATAGCAGGAGGGGAAGAATGAAGGGGAGTAAGTCGGAGGGGGAGACGAACCATGAGAGACGATGGACTCTGAGAAACAAACTGAGGGTTCTAGAGGGGAGGAGGGTGGGGGGATGGGTTAGCCTGGTGATGGGTATTAAAGAGGGCACATTCTGCGTGGAGCACTGGGTGTTATGCACAAACAATGAATCATGGAACACTACATCAAAAACAAATGATCTAATGTATGGTGATTAACATAACAATAAAAATAAAAAATAAAAAAGTAAAAAATAAAGCTATAATTCACAATAGCAACAAAACCCATAAAATATATGGGAATAAGATAAACGCTATAGTAAGTAAAATTTAAAATTCTGACAAATGCAGGGGTGCCTGGGTGGCTCAGTCAGTTAAGTGTCTGACTTTTGGTTTCAGCTCAGGTCATGATCTCAGGGACATGAGCCTGAGCCCCACGTCTGGCTCCGTGCTCAGCAGGGAGTCTGCTTGGGATTCTCTCTCTCCCTCTCCCTCTGTCCCTCCCCCCCCCGCTCATGCTCTCTCTCCCTCTGCCTCTCCCAAATAAATAAATAAATCTTTAAAAATTTTTAATAAATACAAATACATGTATCTATGACTTGAATAAATGAATAAATTCCAAGGTCATGAATGGGACCTCTTAATATTACAGGAATATCAATTCTCCCCACATTAGTCTAAATTCAAAACAATCACAATCAATTTTCCAAATGGAGTTTAAAGGAACTTTATAAACTTCCTACTTGTCCTGGAAGTGAGAGACTTAAAGGAATTCCGTCTGAGGAACTCTGAGCCTCCCAGGCAGTGGCTGCCGTCTGCTGGGGACAGGGCAGAAGGGCTAAACCCTGTGGAAGCACCTGAGCTTCACCAGGTGCATCGCAGAGGCCCTCTGAAAACTGGAGCAGGGCAAGAGGACAGAAAGAGGTCTCCCGAGACACAAAGACAGGCTGAGGATAGAGACCAAGTGAACACCCCACAGTGGAGAGCTCCCACGGCACAGAAAGTTGGCAGTTGGGCTGAAAAGAATAGAGATATTCAGGGTCCCAGGTCCCCAGATACCCATTCCTCCTAAAGGGGAGGTCTTGATTCCACCCTCACAGTATTCGAAGCCAGTGGTAACTGAATCAAATTACAGGTGCCCCCAACTCAGCTCTACCAAAGGTTAGATTGATTCAGCCCTCCCCACCCACAAGCAGCCTGAGAGAAGGACCATGCCTTTCCTGGGGTATAGAATGACTTACCCTAGATTCTGTAACTCTTTTTCACACCACATCTGCAGTATATTTATTTTGTGAAGAATCAAGATTTAAAAGAATATGGACTACCTCCACTTATGTGAAGTTCTGAAACAACCATGGTAGGGGGTGGGATTGGCAGAGGGCCCAAGAAAAATTTCTGGGGTGCCACAATATTCTGTATCTTAAGGTTGTTTTAGCTTAATTCTGGATTTTTATTCTTCCATATACATTTTTGAGATATAATTTTACACCTAACAAACATGGAAATATCTTAAGTATTCAGTTAAATAAATTTTGAAAATTATATATAACTTTTGATATATACAATTTATACCTCAATAATTTCTATGGGAGAATAAAAATCTATAGTTAATTAGGACAACCTTTAAAAAGAAGAGTAATGAAGAGAAACTTGCTGTAGCAGATAATAAAATATACTATGAAGCCCTGGTAATAAAAATAGTCTGGTATTGTTCTAAAACAGATAATGGACCAATAGAACAGAATAGAGAGCCAAGGGAGACCCATTATCATACCTTTCATTTGGTAAAATAACACCATAAATTAAAAAAAAAAGTATTGTTTAGTAACAGCATTGAAAAACTGGAACACAAGAAAAATAAAGCTGGATTCCTACCTAATGTCACTTTACTCCAAGTGGCTAAAAGATCTAAGTGTGTAAGATAAACATCTAAAATAATTAAAATAAAACATAGAATATTGTTGTGACATAGGAGGAAAGCAATTCCTAAATAATACCTCAAGTGCACAAACCACATGGCAAAAGTTAGATGGATTTGAACATACCAAAATTAAGTATTTTCCAATTGAATGAAAGAGATTTTGGAGTTAATAGATGAAAGAATAAAAAAACATATTTGTGGCATTTAATATCAACATGGAATACATTATTTAGAATATACAAGAAACTCCTGTGAATTGAAAGGAATATAGACAGCAACCCCAAATTAAAAATGTTCAAAGGATATGATTTAGCAATTTGTAGAAAGAGAAACTCAAAAGGCTAATAAGCATGTGAAGAGATGCTCAAACTCATTAGTAATCAGGGAAATTCCAATTAACAAAGTGCCATCTCTTTATACTTATTAGACTGGTGAAATTGGAAAACTGGATAATGCCAAGTGCTGGAGGGGATGTGGGGTATGCAAATTTCCATGTGTGGCTGGTGGGAGTGGTGTACCATTCTGGAAAGGTTTGGTGAGTACTCAGTCAAATTAGATATGCAAAAACCTATGACCCAGCCACCCTGCTCCTTGGGTCTATATCCTGGGAAATTCTCCCACAGTCCAAGAGACACAAATGTGAGGCTGTTGAGTTGTTTCAGGTTGCAGGGGGTTGGAAAAGTGGCTAAGTAAATTGTAGTGGATGCACCTCACAGCATAGATATTAGTCAGCAGTTAGTAGCAATGAATCAAATAGGCACATGGCAGCAAGGATGGATCTGGAAAACACAGAGTTTAATAAAACAAGAAAGATAATGAAATGCATGACACAATACTATTTAGGTTCATTTAAAACACATACAGAGCACCACTAGGCCTTTGCATAAAGGATGCACATTGAACCTTTGAATGATTGGTTGTGGGGGAAGGAGGATGGGAGCAGGGAATGGAGAAGTAAATAAAACAGTTGCGGGGGGAACCACACACTGATGAAGAGCACTAACTCAACACTGCACCTGAGGCTTGAGGCTTAACACTGGTTGTAGGAATTCCTTCTCGGGGGAGAGAAGGACAATGTCTAGAAGGGAGAATCACTAGGTTACTGAGGGCCTGCAGTGAACTGAGTGATTGCAAAAAGGAAGTGTTCTCATCCTTGATTTTCTTAGAAGAAATTGAAGTTCAGAGAAGCTAAACAACTTGTCCAAGGTCACAATTTGTAAGAAGCCGTGCCAGAATTCAGACTCAGAATCAAAGTGAGTCATCATTCACCAGCTACTGCCTTGGCCCAAGCACACATGGTCGCTCATGTGGACGGTGGCCACTGCCTCCTCACTGACCTCCCCATCCGCCCCCCCACGCCCCTCTATCTACCCACAGCAGCCAAAGCAGCTCTGCGGAAATGTGAGTCCGATCACGTCACTTCCCAGCTCAAAACCCTTCAAAGCTGTCCATTCCACATCATTCAGAATAAACCCAAAATTTCTACATGTCCCCGGATGGCCCGGCCCTCCTCCCAGCTTTCCAGTCTCACAGCTGATCACTCTCCATCTGCTCTTCCAGCTCAGCCACTTTGACCTCCTTGCTATTTCTTAAACACTCCCAGGATACTCCAACCACAGAACCTGGTACTAGTTTCCCCACATTTCCACTTGGCCTATTTATCACTTCACTCAGGTCTCTGCTCCTGTGACCTGCCAAGAAAAGCCTTCCTTGCCCATCTTTGCTGTAAGGCGCCATCTTCTACTCATCATTTTTAATGCTTTACTCTGCTTTGTTTCTACCGCTTATCCCTACCTGATAGCATATTATGTATATTTTCATTCGTTGTTTGTTTGTCTGTTTGTTTGTTTTTGTCTTCCACATTAGAATGAGGGTGGATACTGCTCTGAATCATGGGCTCTGTACAATCCCTGACCCATGGTGAGCCTTCATGCAATGTATATGAGTGACTGTTTGGATGTCTGAGCGCAGAACCCGTGTTCCTTCCACAGTGGCCCCACCCATGGCTCTCAAACAGACCTTGGGGAAGGGAATATGGTGCAAATGGAAGCAACATCAGAGATCAAAAGTGGCCCTTTGCTAGGAGGCAGTGTGTGGGGCAGAGAGAAGAAATCCCAGAACCTGATGGGGCTGAACAAAGTTGGGGCAGGAGGAGGAAACAGCAGGCATGGAGATGTTAGGGTATTAGTTTCTCTGATCTTTCTGTTTCTGCTTCCAGAAGAGATGACAACCAAATTGACCAACCAGTTCCTCCACCCCCAGATCAGCCAAAGCTTGACTCTGTTCTTACGAGCCTCATGGGGCAAAAATTTCACAACTGCCCTACAAAATCCCCTTTCCAAGTCTGATGATCATCACAATATGAAATCAATCCTTGTTATAGGCATAAATGTCCCTTGCTACAATTTTATCCCATTTCCTCCAAGAAGCGTACTATGTAATTGAGAAATAAATAAGGGGGTAAAGTGCCATGGAAATGTAACATCATATACACAACTCAAATAAGAGATTTCCCCCTGGATTGTAATTATGTCTCTTGTTAATCCCAGCTAGCTCTCAGAATCTAGCTCTTAGGTCTGAATTTGGCAATCAGCTTCCCTAAAAATGCCACTTCCTGTAAGTCTCTCCTAGGACACACCATAGAGAGACCATTAAGAGGAGAGACTCCTTGGTGGGAGGAGAGAAAAACCTTTTCTCAGTTTATTGCCCTTCTGCTAAAATCACATCCACTATTCATTTTCACCCCCACCAGGATGTTCTTAGGAGCACTGGAAGAACTCTGGCCTGGCCACAAAACCCATTTTGGCCTGCAAAAGGAGACTGAGCTACTCTCCCTCCAGCACCATCTGAAATGCCATCCCCATGGATTCATCCCTTTGAGTTAAGCATTGTCCTCTTCAGGTTCTGCATCTAAAATGTCAATAGCTAAAGATGAGATATAAGTCCTTAATGTATTAGCATAATGGGAATCTATTGCTTTTGCCACCTGTGCTACCAGCCATCCTTCTTCCGCATACACACATCCCAGTTCACCTGCAGTAGCCATCTTCAATAACAGTTTTTACTATGCTGCATAACAAACAATCAAAAAACCTCAGTATTCATAGAAATAGGTGTTCATTGCTCACATGTCTGGGACCAGGTATGTGTTTATCTTGTCTGGGTTTCCTCATATTTCTGGGAACCACCTGGCTGTTTGCTAATCCAGGCTGGCCTCTGCTACACAACTGGAGTGATTTGCGTCTCCTCCATGTGTCTGTCATATGTGTGGATATGTGCTCATGTTGATGGCAGAGGTGCAAGACAGCATGTGAAAACAAACAAGCCTATGCTCAGAAATGACAGTCTCACCAGCTACGGAATAAATGCAAACTTACACAAATACAGGTAACTGGGAAGATAAATGTTGAGGTGCAGGGTTGGTGAAATGATGTTGGATGTTCTCATATTTGGTAGAGACAGAACCAACTGGTAAATCTCCTCACGTGGTGATTTGGCAAATGTGCAGTCCCTTTTACCTGAATGTAATATTTCTGGGGATTTATCCTAAGCAAACAGAGAAGTGTTCAAAGATGGGTGTACGAGTACACTTAATGCAATAGGTAAAAATGGAGACACATTAAATGTGCAACATCAGGAGATGGGTGAAACAAAGTATAATATTTCCTTCATACATATATGTCATTATACATATATGGCAAGAAATATTTGCGGTTAGGTGAGTATCACATTTGTGTGGGTCTATTTTTCTAAAGAAACAACACATATTTATATAGATACATACTCATTTAAGAAAAAAGTTTAAGTGAAAATACCAAAATGTTAATTGCAATTACCGATCTCTGGGTGGAGAATTAAGAGATATTTATTTCTTTTGCTTGTCCATATCTTCATATTTTTCCACAGTGAGCCTGTATTATCCACTTAATTTGAACTTTATTAAAATGTGCCTGATTTTCCATTTTGGTGACAGTCTAACTCACATCTTTTTTAGGAGTGTTTTGCCCACAGTGGACTCTAAACCCTCTGTCCCCTTGGCCTGGTACTTCTCACCAAAGCTGGCATCATAACCATAACCCTCACCAGTTTCATTACTGCATGGGCTTACAACCCCGTAACCAACTAATTCAGGGATGGGAACTGTGGAGCACCAGTGGCCCCTGGCTCCCTAGCGCCACCTAGAGTATGAAGCCTAGGACAACGCCTACCCCAAGGCTGTGGTTCTATACCTAGCTGCCGGAAACTGTTTCTTTCTGCAAAAATCGAAGTGTACACAATTAAGAGTGCCTTTCTCTGGAGGCTTCCTGGCCCCAGAGCTGCTGCTGGCTGCACCTTGGGAACAGGAGCCCTGTGCAGAATGCACTAAGGAGCTCATTACTCAAAGGTGCCCTGTAGCAAACCATTTGCAAAGCAAGAAACTTGTTTGTAGAGTGAATAATCATTCTAGCATTTGAGTTTCACTCACAAGGAATGTTAACAACACATTGTAAACATCATTCATGTTAATACTGTTTTTTTCGATCCTTCACTTTCAGAGTGAAACATTCCTTCATTTGTCCCTGATCCAAAACTTATATATACTTGAAAGAATGTATCTGGTTGGCAAATAATGTTTTTCAATTTGTATTCCAATATCGGGATTGGCTTGGACTTGGCCAAAAAGTCCAAGACTTGGCTGACCTTCCTAGACTGCGAGGTGACAGATTCTACCAGAAACGCAACTGGAATGAACACAGGGCAAAGATAAAATGTGAGGCTCATATGATCCTCACTGAGGTGTCCCTGGGGGCGACCAGAAATGGGCTTCATGACCCCCAAACCTCTCTCTTCCCTCCCCACTCCCACTTCCATTCAGGCTGCTGCAACAAAAATACCATGGACGGGGCAGCTCACACACCACACATTTATTTCTCACAGTTCCCAAGACTGAGAAGTCCAGCAAATTCTGTGTCCTCACTTGGTGGAAAGGATGAGGGAGCTCTCTGGAGTCTCTTCTAAAGGCACTAATCCCATCAGGAGGGCTTCAGCCTCATGACTTAATCACCTCCCAAAGGCCCCACCTCCAAATATCTTCACACAGGGGATTAGGTTTCAATATATGGATCTGAGGGCGCCACAAATCTTCAATCTATAGCAGTGTGCCTCTCTGTACAGGACTCATGAGCCCAAGAGCCCCTGACTACTTCTTGTCTGCTCTATCCGTCAGTGTGTAACAACTCCATATTAACACCTCCTCCTAAGACTGGGGATTGTCCATTTTTCCTTGTAATCCTACCTATTTTTAGACCATGTTATCAGGAGTGTAAGGTCATAATTATATCTTGATGAATGACACCATTAATCATTCAGCGTCTTAATGCTTTTCACCTTAAAATCCATTTTGTCTCAAAGAGCAGCTCTCTTTGGGCTAGCAAATGCCTGATACACCCTTTCCAACCTTTATTTTTAACTTTTCTATATTAATTTTATTTGTGACTCCTAACAAGCAGCAAACAAATGGATCTTAAAACTTTGTTTTGATTTTTAGTCAACATGATAGTAGCTGTATTTAATGGGTTAGTTGAAAAAATTTACACCTAGATGAGTAATATGTTTTTTTATTTTTTAGCATGTTTTTCCTGTCCATTTTTTCTCTCTCTGAACTTGGTTTTTCCCCCTGGTTTGATTACATTTGACCTCTCTTCACCCCCTCCCTGTTTTATCCTTTGTTTGATGGTTGTAATATCTGTTTCTATTATTTTAGTGGTTGCTTAAAAAGTTCATCGTGTATATTTTCTAACAAAGTCCAATGCTTGGGGGTGTCATACTTTTTCCCCCTGCTAAACCACATGGGATCATCGTCATTGTTGATACTGTTTAGAATGTCAGGGCCACTTCGTTGAGGAGGTGGGAGAGAAGAAAGGAACGGGATGGAGGTTGAGGCCCTGACACCAGGATTATTAAGAACACTATTCACATTTCTTTTATTTTCCACAATTAAAATCTCTTTACTGTATCTTTCATGATTTTTCAGAATATGTGTGTAGTGTAAAATATTTTCAAACAATACATAAAAGTGTAAGAGAAATGAAAATCACCCAAAATACCTTCTACCCTGAGATAACTAGATTTAGGTGACCACCCATTTCATGTATCTCTAGATGCAGACATATAGATAATATACATATACCCATACATTTTCACACATAAAATTTTCACAAGTGGACTTACATATTTGCTTTTTAAATCCAATGACTGCTTTTTTTGAACTCTTTGAATTTTGCATACCTCTCCCTTACTCTAACGCACACATCTTATATAACCAATATATTAACAACTTATCTAAATGTCCTTCTTAGCTTTTTCCAGGTTCATTTAATCATAGCTAGGTAAATGAGAGAGAGAGAGAGAAGGACAAATATATATAATTTTAGTCATTATTTTATAAAACTAGGATTATGTTATACTCCTCTGAAGTTTGTTTTCTCACTTTATAATTCATCATGTAAATACTCTGTAGTCAGCTGTAATATACATAATTTATTCTCTGTAGGTTTTTATTACGGAAGTTTTCATACATACACAAAAGAAGTGAGAAAAGTATAATGAACTCTCATATATCCATCATCTAGCTTCAACAGTTACCAATATTTACATTTTGCCAATCTTGTTTCCTTAATCCTTCCTGTGCTAGGCATCATAATAGCCCCCCACAGATGTTCACATTCTATCCTCTAAGAATATGTTATCTTACAAAGCAAAAGGGACTTTGCAGATGTGATTATGTTAAGTGCACTGAGATGACTAGATTATCCTGGATCATCTAGGTGGGCCCAACCCAATCATGGGAGTCCTTAAAATTGGAGACTCTTGCTTGGCTGTAGTTAGAGAAGGAGATGGAACTGTGGAAGAATGACCAGAGAAAATGCAACCTTGGGGCGCCTGGGTGGCTCAGTTGGTTAAGCGACTGCCTTCGGCTCGGGTCATGATCCTGGAGTCCCGGGGTCGGGCTCCCTGCTCGGCAGGGAGTCTGCTTCTCCCTCTGACCCTCTTCCCTCTCGTGCTCTCTATCTCTCATTCTCTCTCTCTCAAATAAATAAATAAAATCTTAAAAAAAAAAAAAAAGAAAATGCAACCTTGATGACTTTGAAAATAAAGAGGGCCATGAATCAGGGCTTCTAGAAGCTGGAAACGACAAGAAAATGGATTCTTCCCTAGAGCCTCCAGAAGGGAACACAGCCCTGCTGACACGCTGACATTAGCCCCTTGAGAAGCGGGTCAGATAGCTAATCTGCAGAACTACAAGGTAATAGATGCGAAGGGTTTTTTGGGCTGCTAAGTTTGTGTTAATTTGTTACAGCAACAGTGAAAAATGAATATACCCAATTTAAAAAATGAACTTATCTCCCCTTCCTCTTTTCTTTTCTTTCCTTCCTTCCTTCCTTCCTTCCTTCCTTTTCTTCCTCTCCTCCCTTCTTTTTCCCCCCTTTCCTTGCTTTCTAGTGCAGTATTTTACAGCAAATTTCAGATATCATTGCATTTTACCTATAAATACTTCATTTACCATATATCTTTAACAGATTAGGATTTTTGAAATAACCACAATACCGGGGCACCTAGGTAGCTCAGATGGTTAAGCGTCTGCCTTCAGCTTAGGTCATGATCCCAGGGTCCTGGGATCGAGCCTGGAGCTCATGGCTCAGCGGGGAGCCTGCTTCTCCCTCTCCCTCTGCGTCTCCCCCTGCTCATGCTCCCTCTCTCTCTATCTCAAATGAATAAATAAAATCTTAAAAAAAAACACAATACCTATTACATCTTACAAAATGAGTAATTGTTTAATATCATCTAATATTCTGTGTTCAAATTTTCCTTAAAAAAAGTCTCTTTTTGTACTTGGTTTATTTAATCAGGTTCTAAAGAAACTCATCAAGTGACATTTTATTGATACTTCTCTCAAGTCACTTAATTCGTAGTTTCCTCTTCTCTCCTTTTAAACAGGCCAAATTTTTTGGTGAAAAAAACCTGGTCATTTGCTCAGTAGAACTTGCCACATTCTGAATTATGGTAACCATATCCTCAAAGTAGCAATTAACATGTTCTTCTATCCTGTATATTTCCTGTAAAATGGAAGTTGGATCTAGAAGTCTGATGACATTTAGACTCAATTCGTTCAGCTTCCTGTTGCATTACATGTAGCTGTTTTGCTGTGAGTGATAACAAAATGGATTGGTGGTTCACCTGTTGTCAGCCTACCCATCCTTTGTAAAGTTTCCCAAAAGCCTTTCACCCTGTGATATTGGGGAGTTAACTGCCTAAATCTATCACTTCATCAACATTGTTTTAGTATCATTAAAACTCATTTTCATACATTTGATGCATTTTTATCTTTTGCAATTTTTAAAATTACTCAGGTTTTCCCAACTTTAGCCAATGGGAGCCCCTATGATTAGCTCCTGTATTCTCTTGACAAGCCCCATTAGTGTGTGATAGCCTCCACTTAGTATGAAATGCCATTTGGAGACTACAACCTAAGTGATCAGGGTTAACTCACTCTTTTAAAACCTGAATGATAGTTCATGATACGAGCGTCAGAAATTGCAGGTGTGTGCACTCAACTGTGTCCTAATCCTCTTAGTGTGGTTTACTGCATGCTAAAGACTGTATCTCCTGACCCTCCTAGACATGCAATTCCTCATTTGTCTGAGTTTCTACCAAACAGGCACCTGAGAGAGATTTGGAAGTCAGAAGTCGGGAAGAATTTTGCTTTGGCTTCTTCTCTCAGCACAGTCGTGGAGGGTGAGACATGGGAGCTGTCTTAGAAATCCCAGGGACTAGTGCCTAGCTTCACAGACTGCAAGAGTCGGGGCAGATATTTTGCTCTTAGACGACTGCTGCAGTGTATCTTGAATCTAACAATTGGACCTGGAGCTTCCTGAATGTCTAGCTATATTAGTCAGCTTTTACTAGGTTATGCTGCTTAAAAAAAAAAAATCTTAGTAGCTAACGACGAAGGGTGATTTCTCCCTGATGTTGTGCCCTGGCTGTGGGTTTGATTTAACTCTACCCCTGTGTCGTCTTTATTCTAGGATCCAGGCTGACCTAGGAGAACCCATCTAGGACGTGCCATTGTGACAGAGTAAAAAGAGAGATGATGGAACCGTGCAAAGGCACTTAAAGCTTTTATTTGGAACTGGCACACATCCCTCCCACTGACGTTTCATTGGTCAAAGCAAGTCACATGGCCAAGCTTAACGTTAACAGGGTGAAGCATAATCCTCTCACAAAGAAGGGGAGCAAATAGCTGAGAATAATGCAATCCACCACTGTTGCTTTGTGCAAAGAGAGCAACAGCCATGGTGGGCCACCATGCTGGTGTCCTGAGACTCACTCCTAGAGACTCAACGTAGACCCCACTCCCCCAGCCCTCCCAAGGACGGCGCACCTACCCGATCCTCCGTATCAACTCACTTTCTCCTCCAATCGACTGTAACTGAACTGTACAGCCACAGACTGGATGTATTGTGGTTTATTCATTCCACGGTGATAGGCCATCATTTTATTTCTAGGTTTTGTTTTTTAATTTTGCTGCTAAATATCATGCTGCAACAAAACCTTTTAAAACCCTTTAAAATATATACTTAAATATATATAAAATATATACTTAAATGCTGTATCTTTCTTTATTCCTATGGTGTTAAGTTCTAGGTGTGGGATTACATTTCCCTATTTCTTTTTAAAAAAGCTAAAACATTATTCTGACTTTTTCCATGCATGTTTACCAGTGATATATAATTTAATTCTTTAATATTTTTGCCATCTGAGAGGTGACAGATGTTATTTCTTAGATCCTTTAATTTGTATGTTGCTGCCCACCAGTGAAGCTAGACAGCTTTTTTTTTTTTACAGATTTATTGAGGTATAATGTTCAGCTATAAAATTCATCCATTGGAACTGTACAGTTGGATGATTCTTAGTGAATTTATATTGTTGTGCCACCATCACCTCACCATAATCCAATTCTAAAACTTTTTCCTCACTCCAAAAAGTTTCCTCATGCTTGTTTGTAATCAATTCTGGCTACTACCCCAACTCCAGGCAACCGCTGATCTGCTTTGTGCTTTATTTAGGTTTTCCTTTTTAGGACATTTTATAGAAATGGAATCATGTAACATACAGTCTTTTGTGTCTGGCTTCTTTCACTTAGACGGTTCTCAGTGCTCATCCTTGTTGCAGTGTCTATCAGTGGTTTGATCCTTTTTATTGCTAAAAACTATTGCATTGTATGGATATACTACATTTTGTTTATCCATTCCCCAGTTGATGTACATTTAGACTGATTTTACTTTAGGCTGTTATAAACCACGCTACTATGAAAATTTGTGTACAAGTCTTTGTGTGGACATGGATTTTTATTTCTCTTGAGTAGATATCTAGGAGGGGAATTGCAAAGTCATATGGTGCTTATGCTTAACTTTTTGCTTAGGTGCCAAACTTTTCCAAAGTGGTTGTACCAATCTATTTTCCACCAGCAATGTACAGGGTTTCTCTTTCTCCATATCATTGCCAGCACCTGACTTTGTCATTTTGATTAGAGTCATCCTAGTAGGTGTAATGATATCCCATTGTGGTTTGAAATTGCATTTCCCAAATAACTAATGATATCGAGCACCTTTTCACGTGCCTATGAGCCATTCATATATCTCCTTTCGTAAAATATCTACTCAGATCTTTTACCCGCTTTTAAATTGTTGTTATCTTATTATTGAGTTGTAAAACTTCTTTATATATTTTGAATACAAAGCCTTTACATATGCCGTACCCCACCCTGGTTGAACCACTTGTGCAACCAAGTTTAAAATGAGGGAAATGTGGAATAAGAACAGTGCCAACAGGCAACAGTGTCATAGAGTCCCACTGTTCTTACCTGAAGCTCAGGGAGTTTTGCATGAATAAGCATTTTACAATATGTTGTTTGCCTCTGGTCAATTTCCAGACCTCTGAAATTGTTGTTTTGACAATTTTTTTCCATTTCTTAATTGTATTTTGAGAAGAGAATTTACTGATCTCTTTGTTCCTCCATGCCGGAAATTGTTAGACATCACTTCTTATGTTTATGATGGGTTGGAGCCGGGCTTCTTTCTCAACAGCCGCAGAAGTGCTAGGTTTTATTGTCTGGGATTGGGACTGGGTGATATCCCCATCCCTGAATCACTCACAGTGGCCATGGTACACACAAGTCTGAGTGCAGAGAGGGCTGGTCCTCCAGAAGTGAATTGTACCCCAATTCATAATGCTAGGTCGTGATGCTAGGTGGCAAAAACAGTCAATGTTCACCACAGTCTCCCTTCAGAGTTGTGATTCCCCTTGTAGAAACCCTTACACCACAGGCCAGTAACCAACACCTACAATGTCCACCAGCTTCAGAGATACCCTGTGTGAGCATGCAACCTTGCTGAGGTCTTAATGATACTAGACACAGACTCCCAAAGAGCCCAAAGCAGAAAACTGCTTTGGAAGGGAGAAGATTTCAGCACCACTCCCCTGCCCCAGGTCTCTTCCAGCCTAAGCCTAAGAACCTAGAATTCTAATTTTCTCTTGTGTTTTATATTTTACTTTTTCTTATGTTTCCTTTTAGTCTCTTGTGCTTCCTTCTCAGCAATGTTCTATTTTAATATTCCTTTACCTTCCCATTTTAAAGACTTCCCTGTTCTGTTTCTGTCATTCTCTGTCTCTGCCTTTCTCTCTTTCTTGCTCTTTCTATTATCAGCATCTACTTATCAAACACCCACAACAGTCAGGCACTGTGCAGAGCGACAACGTTGCAAAAACAAAGATGTATTAACTATAATCCCTTCCCTCAAGTTTACAATGTCTTTGCCAGAAAGAGCCTATCGTTCACAGTGAAGCTTACAGCAAAAGTATAACACGTGAGTGAACGTGAGTGATGCTGACTGCGCAGACTATGCATTCTCCCCAGGCTGGCCTTGTGCACAGACAGCTTAGCTGAAAGCTTCTGTAGCATTAAGAAGGCCTCTAAGCCCCCAGAATACCTTACTTTTCCCAGGGCTTGAAGTTCCTCACTTCACCTCTTCATATTTCTGAAAAATGCCCATAACTTGAGAATCACTAGGGTGCTAGATGCCAGACATTTGTAAGAGATTAGTTCCAAAAGTTTGCTTTCTTCTTCCTCTCCCTCCTCCTCCTCCTTCTTCTTCTTTTGAGAGAGAGAGAAAGAGCACATGTGTGGTGGGCGGAGGACAGAGGGAGAGGGAGAGAGAGAATCTTAAACAGGCTCCATGCCCAGTGCAGAGCCTGACGTGGGGCTCCATGTGGGGCTCAATCACACAAGCCCAAGATCATGACCTGAGCCAAAATCAAGAATAAGATGTTTAACGAACTGAACTACCCAGGAGCTCAAGGTTGCTTTCTTCTTAAGATGAGTGGTATCAATCGAAATGCAAGGAGGTAGGTTTGATGTGGTGGGGAAGGGATTCTGGAGCAGGGATCCACGTTAGGGAGATGGGCCTGCATGGGGCTCCCCTGAGGATATCATGTGCCTGTGATGCAGGATAACACGAGTACAGAGGAAGGCTGAAGACCCAGATGGGGAGAGAACCTCCAAATATTGATCCCATATTCCTCAGTTCTGGATCAGGGACCACCTAGAATTCCATCCATCCATTATCCCTTCTTTAATTTTCTTCCTTGTTTTCCTCTCCCACTCACCTGCCAGTTGATGGGCAATAGTTTATATGTAATTTTGAGCTCAGTGACCTAGACAAAGCATTTCCACTTCTGTTGAAGTTTAAAAATTGTTGCAGTTCATGTGATCAAGTGTTCCTAATGTCACAGGCTAGTGAATAACTGTATAAAGAAAAGCAAAATCTTCCATTCTATCATGGGCTCCTTGCCCACATAGTGAGTTATCACAAGGGCAAGCCAAGTGCAGAAACATCCCATTGGGGAGGGGACAATGGAGAGAATTATTCATGCTATGGAAATTTTGAGAAACTGAAAAAATAGACCCTGGAGAAGGGGGGAATCACACTGTAAGAGAGGAGGGAAAGAGCTTCACCTTTGAGTGTGAAATTAGTTTACCTTTGTTAAGACACCCATCCCATGAAAACTATAAATATAGCATCCTGATTATTTAAGAGAAAAACTCTAATTTTCAAGTTTGTGCTATTTCTAGCGATTCCAATCTGCTATGCAGGAAGCGTGAGAGTGCTGATAATTAAGGAACACTATGTTAGGCGATGATAACACACCGCCTCTGGATCCCGGCTCACAGTACCTTGTAAATGTGACAAAATCAGATTTGATACTGCTAAAATGTCAGGAATACATGTTAGCAATCCTCTGATTTCAATACAATTCAGTGATGCTTAACTTCGGACTGCAATCCTTGTGTCAGTGTTCCTTGTCATGGATAATACAAACTGAAGATAATTATTACAAGGAAATATCAAAAAGCCACAAGCTGAAATAATGTACAAATCACTTCTCCCCCCTTCTTTTTGTCACTGACCTCCATAAATTGCATGACAAGCAGTCATGAAAATGAGAGGGTTTGACTGAACTCCTCAGAACCTTCAGGACGCTAAAGCATCAGAAAATGTACTCAGAATTGCCTTATCCCATCTACCCACCTCTAAACACTACTGATGACCCCCTAGCAATCACCCAAGCCCCAACCTGGTTGTATTTCCAGATTTCTCCTGTTCTCGTGCCAATCTCACTAAACCTTATCAAGTTTACCTACTTCTCCAACCTCAGGTTCTACTTCAGATCTTCCCCATCACTCAAAGTCATCTCCTGTCTCTGGCCTAATACCTCTGAGTGAGGTCTCCAAACCCCAAGTCTGGCAGTATCCCTGTCCTGCTTAAAAACCCTGCACTGGTCTCCTTTTACCCCCAGACTCAGGCCAAGTTCTTTGGCATGCCTACATGGTCTTTGATGATCCATCCCTATCCACCTCTCTGGCTAGACCCCCATCAGCCCCTGCTACCTGCCCCTTGCACTTTGTACCCAAACCAGTAGGACCAAACCATGTAGGTACACATACCCCATGCTGCTCTGGGCATGCTTTTCATGCCAACCTCACCCACCACCTTCACCTGGAGAGCTATACTCATCCTTAAAGACTGTGCAGGAGGCATCTCCTCCAGAAAGCCTTCCCTGAGCCCACAGAGAAAATAGATGTGCTTCCTTGGACTTCTCCCATCGTTCTCTGTCATATCATATTGTTCACCTTTCCTTCAGCCCTGATGGTTAGGAGGTCCCTTAGGGCAGGTACTGGATCTCATTCATCTTCCCTATGTCTAGCACAGAACAGCAGACAAGAGATATAGTAGGTATTCTGGAATTTGAATCTGAGTATAGATTAAATAAGTTATGGTGAAAATTGTAGAAACTGAGATGTAGTTGTTCAGGGGAGGATCACTTTCTTTAATCCCTAAAATTCCTGTATTAAAGGAGCAGGGATTGGATTTAAGCATTTATTCAAAATATGTCATAAAATTATAAAACCATGGACCACATATTTATTTACATACAATATACATTGTTCTATGTTCTAGAACTGACATAAAAGTGCCATTCTTTATATTTTGAGATATATCTTGCTTTTTCATTCAGTAATGCACTTTTTCCTTCATCAATGTTCATACATTTAAGATCTAGTTCATACATTTTCATTGCAATTATGTATTCCATTGTATGAATATATCATGGCTTATATGTTCACGACTGTTATATTTTATTACTGGAATATGTAATCAATATGTAGGACTTTTATTCCTAATAATATTACTTCTGTTATTGAGTTTTCTCTTATATTGAAAATGCCACATAAATTTCTTTCTTTTGATTTGTACTTGTAGGTATATCTTGCCCAATCTCTTTATTTACAAATATTCTGACTTTGTATTAAGAATGTCTTTAATGGGAGGAGGAGCAAGATGGCAGAGGAGGAGGAGACCTAAATTTTGTCTGGTCCCAGGAATTCAGCTAAGTAGGGATCAAACCATTCTGAACACCCATGAACTCAACAGGAGATCGAAGAAAAGAATAGCAGCAACTCTCTGAACAGAAAAGCGACCACTTTCTGGAAGGCAGGACGTGCAGAGAAGTGAATCCGAGGTGATATTCAGGAAGATAGACCAAGGGGGGGGAGGGGCCTCCGTCCGCCGCTTCTGGCAAGTGATAGAGCCGCGGAGCACAAAATCAGAACCTTTAGAAGTCGGTTCCGCTGAGGGACGATGCTCCAGTGGCTAAGCAGGGGTGGAACCCTCGCTGGGACAGTGTGGTCTCAGGACCCTCGGGGTCACAGAAAGACCAGGGGTGCCTGAGTGTGGCAGAGCGCCCAGGTATCGGAGCAGGGAAGGCGGCCGCAGAGACGGAGCCGGGGCGCAGGCTCTCACCTC
>NW_027397063.1:112351273-112353366 GCF_003265705.2 Callorhinus ursinus
AGTGCAGCCGGAGACCAGGGAGACAGGAGTGATTGACGGCTTTTCTCCGGGGGCACACTGAGGAGTGGGGCCCCAAGTTCTCCGGTCCTCTGGGGCTGAGATTGGGAGGCCGCCATTTTCACTGTCGTCCTCCAAAGCTGTATGGAACGAAAGGGAACAAAAGCTCCAGAGAGCAAACCCAAGCAGATTACTTAGCCTGGACCGACAAGAGCGGCGCAATTCCACCTCCGGCAAACACATTTGGGAACCACGGCAACAGGCCCCTCCCCCAGAAGAACAGCAAGAACAGCCAGCCAAGACCAAGTTTACCGATCAATGAGAACGGCAGAACTCCAGCACTAGGGGAATACTGCACATAGAATTCATGGCTTTTTTACCATGATTCTTTAGTCTTTCAAAGTTTTTTCAATTTTCTTTTTTTTCTTTTTCTTTTTTTTTTGAATTTTTCTTTTTCTCTTTTTCAAGCAACATCTTTTCAATCCCCTTTTTAAAAATCTTTTTTATTTTTCATTTTTAGAGTCATATTCTCTCTCTTCATAGTAGTTAACCTTATTTTTGGTGTATATATATACATATATATAAGTTGTTCTCTCTTTAACATTTTGGGATACAGTTTCTTCTAACAGACCAAAATATACCCTAAATCTCTAGTGTATGGCTTTGTTCTAGTCTCCTGCCTGATCACATTCTCTCCCCCTTTTTTTTTTAATTTCTCTTCTTTCTTTTTTCAAACAACTTCTTATCAATTCCTTTTATAAAATCTTTTGTAATTTTCATCTTTAGAGTCATATTCCATCCCTTCAAGGTATTTACCCTTATTTTTGTACATATATAAGCTTTTCTTTCTTTAAAATTTGGGAAGGCAGTTTCTTCTAACAGACCAAAATACGCCCAAAATCTAGTGTGTGGCACTGATCTATTCACCAGCCTGATCATATTTGATCATATTCTTTTTCTTTTTTTTAATCTTTTTCTTTTCCTTTCTTTTTTTTTTCTTTCTTTCCCTTTCTTCTCCCCCAGTCTCAGGTCTCTTCTGATTTGCTTAGCGTATATTTTTCTGGGGTCGTTGTTATCCTGTTAGCATTTTGTTCTCTCATTCATATATTCTGCTCTGGACAAAATGACAGGATCGAAAAAAATCACCTCAAAAAAAAAAACAAGAGGCAGTACTGACAGCCAGGGACCTAATCAATGTGGACATTAGTAAGATGTTGGAACTAGAGTTCAGAATGATGATTATAAAGATACTAGCTGGGCTTGAAAATAGTATGGAAGATACTAGAGAAACCATTTCTGGAGAAATAAAAGAACTAAAATCTAACCATGTCAAAATCAAAAAGACTATTAATGAGGTGCAATCAAAAATGGAGGCTCTAACTGCTAGGATAAATGAAGTAGAAGGGAGAATTAGTGATATAGAAGACCAAGTGATGGAAAATAAAGAAGCTGAGAAAAAGAGAGATAAAGAACGACTGGATCACAAGGGCAGAATTCGAGAGATAAGTGATACCATAAGATGAAACATATTAGAATAATTGGGATCTCAGAAGAAGAAGAAAGAGAGAGAGGGCCAGAAGGTATATTGGAGCAAATTATAGCAGAGAATTCCCTAATTTAGGGAAGGAAACAGGCATCAAAATCCAGGAAGCACAGAGAACCCCCCTTAAAATAAATAAAAATAGGTCAACACCCCGACATCTAATAGTAAAACTTACGAGTCTCAGAGACAAAGAGAAAATCCTGAAGCAGCTCGGGACAAGAGATCTGTAACCTACAAGGGTAGAAACATTAGCTTGGCAACAGACCTATCCACAGAGACCTGGCAGGCCAGAAAGGACTGGCATGATATATTCAGAGCACTAAATGAGAAAAATATGCAGCCAAGAATACTATATCCAGCTAGGCTGTCACTGAAAATAGAAGGAGAGATAAAAAGCTTCCAGGACAAACAAAAACTAAAGGAATTTGCAAACACAAAACCAGCCCTCCAAGAAATATTGAAAGGGGTCCTCTAAGCAAAGAGAGAACCTAAAAGCAACATAGACCAGAAAGGAACACAGACAATACACAGTTACAGTCACCTTACAGGCAAT